>NC_054479.1:14362589-14385089 GCF_017639515.1 Carcharodon carcharias | reverse complement strand
ACACACACACACACACTCTCCTCTGTCTCACACACACACACACACACACACACTCTCCTCTGTCTCTCTCTCACACACACACACACACACAGAAACACACTCTCCTCTGTCTTTCTCACACACACACACACACACTCTCCTCTGTCTCACACACACACACACACACACACACTCTCCTCTGTCACACACACACACACACTCTCCTCTGCCACACACACACACACACACTCTCCTCTGTCTCTCTCACACACACACACACTCTCCTCTGTCTCTCACACACACACACACACACTCTCTTCTGTCTCTCTCACACACACACACTCTCTTCTGTCTCTCACACACATACACACACACACATACTCTCTTCTGTCTCTCTCACACACACACACACACTCTCCTCTGTCTCTCTCACACACACACACACACTCTTCTCTGTCTGTCTCTCACACACACACACACACACACACACACACTCACCTCTGTCTCTCACACACACATACACACACACAGACTCTCTTCTGTCACACTCACACACACACACACACTCTCTTCTGTCTCTCACACACATACACACACACACACACTCTCCTCTCTCTCTCTCTCACACACACACACACACACTCTCTCCTCTGTCTCTCACACACACACACACTCACTCTCCTCTGTCTCTCTCACACACACACACTCACATTCAGACACGCACACCCTCCTCTCAGACTCTCCCCTCACACTCACACCCTCCCCTCATGCTCTCCCCTCACACTCACACACACACACCCTCCCCTCACACTCTCCCCTCACACTCACACACTCACACCCTCCCCTCACACTCGCACACAATCACACCCTCCCCTCACAATCTCCCCTCTCTCTCACTCATTCGCGCACACACTCTTCACTCTTCTGTATTCAAGCACTCACACTCCCATCTCACACACTCACACACACATGCTCCCCTCTCACAGACACACATACACACACACACACACACGCTCCCCTCTCACACACACACACACACCCCACTCACACACACACACACACACGCCCCTCTCACACACACACACACACACTCACACACACTCACACATGCTCTCCTCTCACACACTCACACACACACCCCTCTCACACACTCACACACACAATCACCTCTCTCACACACTCACACACACACACACACCCCTGTCACACACTCACACACACACACTCTCCTCTGTCTCACACACACACACACACACACACACACTCTCCTCTGTCTCATCACACACACACACACACACTCTCCTCTGTCTCACACACACACACACACACTCTCCTCTGTCTCACACACACACACACACACACACACACACTCTCCTGTGTCTCACACACACACACACACACACACTCTCCTCTGTCACACACACACACTCTCCTCTGTCTCACCCACACACACACACTCTCCTCTGTCTCTCTCTCACACACACACACACACACACTCTCCTCTTTCTCTCACACACACACACACACACTCTCTCCTCTGTCTCACACACACACACACACACACACACTCTCCTCTGTCACACACACACACACACTCTCCTCTGTCGCTCTCTCTCACACACACACACACACACACACTCTCCTCTGCCACACACACACACACACACTGTCCTCTGTCTCTCTCACACACACACACACTCTCCTCTGTCTCTCTCACACACACACACACACACACACTCCTCTGTCTCACACACACACACAGTCTCCTCTGTCTCACACACACACACACACAAACACTCTCCTCTGTCTCAGACACACACACACACACACACACTCTCCTCTGTCTCACACACACACACTCTCCTCTGTCTCACACACACACACACACACACTCTCCTCTGTCTCACACACACACACTCTCCTCTGTGTCACACAGACACACACACACACACACACTCTCCTCTGTCTCTCACACACACACACACACACACACTCTCCTCTGTCACACACACACACACACTCTCCTCTGCCACACACACACACACACACTCTCCTCTGTCTCTCTCACACACACACACACTCTCCTCTGTCTCTCACACACACACACACACACTCTCTTCTGTCTCTCTCACACACACACACTCTCTTCTGTCTCTCACACACATACACACACACACACACTCTCTTCTGTCTCTCTCACACACACACACTCTCTTCTGTCTCTCACACACATACACACACACACATACTCTCTTCTGTCTCTCTCACACACACACACACACTCTCCTCTGTCTCTCTCACACACACACACACACTCTTCTCTGTCTGTCTCTCACACACACACACACACACACACACACACACTCACCTCTGTCTCTCACACACACATACACACACACAGACTCTCTTCTGTCTCTCACACACATACACACACACACACACTCTCCTCTCTCTCTCTCACACACACACACACACACTCTCTTCTGTCTCTCACACACATACACACACACACACACTCTCCTCTCTCTCTCTCACACACACACACACACACACTCTCTCCTCTGTCTCTCACACACACACACACTCACTCTCCTCTGTCTCTCTCACACACACACACTCACATTCAGACACTCACACCCTCCTCTCAGACTCTCCCCTCACACTCACACCCTCCCCTCATGCTCTCCCCTCACACTCACACACACTCACACCCTCCCCTCACACTCTCCCCTCACACTCACACACTCACACCCTCCCCTCACACTCACACACAATCACACCCTCCCCTCACAATCTCCCCTCTCTCTCACTCATTCGCGCACACACTCTTCACTCTTCTGTATTCAAGCACTCACACTCCCATCTCACACACTCACACACACATGCTCCCCTCTCACAGACACACATACACACACACACACACACGCTCCCCTCTCACACACACACACACACCCCACTCACACACACACACACACACGCCCCTCTCTCACACACACACACACACACACTCACACACACTCACACATGCTCTCCTCTCACACACTCACACACACACCCCTCTCACACACTCACACACACAATCACCTCTCTCACACACTCACACACACACACACTCCCCTGTCACACACTCACACACACACACTCTCCTCTGTCTCACACACACACACACACACACACACTTTCCTCTGTCTCTCACACACACACACACACACTCTCCTCTGTCTCTCACACACACACACACACTCTCCTCTGTCTCACACACACACACACACACACACACACTCTCCTCTGTCTCATCACACACACGCACACACACACACACTCTCCTCTGTCTCACACACAGACACACACACTCTCCTCTGTCTCACACACACACACACACACACACTCTCCTGTGTCTCACACACACACACACACACACACTCTCCTCTGTCACACACACACACTCTCCTCTGTCTCACCCACACACACACACTCTCCTCTGTCTCTCTCTCACACACACACACACACACATCTCCTCTTTCTCTCACACACACACACACACACTCTCTCCTCTGTCTCACACACACACACACACACACACACACTCTCCTCTGTCACACACACACACACACTCTCCTCTGTCTCTCTCACACACACACACTCTCCTCTGTCTCTCTCACACACACACACACACACACACTCCTCTGTCTCACACACACACACAGTCTCCTCTGTCTCACACACACACACACACAAACACTCTCCTCTGTCTCAGACACACACACACACACACACACACACTCTCCTCTGTCTCACACACACACACTCTCCTCTGTCTCACACACACACACACACACACTCTCCTCTGTCTCACACACACACACTCTCCTCTGTGTCACACACACACACACACACACACACTCTCCTCTGTCTCTCACACACACACACACACACACAATCTCCTCTGTCTCTCTCACACACACACACTCTCTTCTGTCTCTCACACACATACACACGCACACACACACTCTCTTCTGTCTCTCTCACACACACACACACACTCCTCTGTCTCTCTCACACACACACACACTCTCCTCTGTCTCTCTCTCACACACACACACACACACACACACTCTCCTCTGTCTCTCACACACACACACACACACACATACACACTCTCTCTTCTGTCTCTCACACACACACTCTCTTCTGTCTCTCACACACATACACACACACACACTCTCCTCTGTCTCTCACACACACACACACAGACACTCTCTCCTCTGTCTCTCTCACACACACACACACACTCCTCTGTCTCTCACACACACACACACACACACACACACACACTCTCCTCTGTCTCTCTCACACACACACACACACACTCTCCTCTGTCTCTCTCACACACACACACTCTCCTCTGTCTCTCTCACACACACACACACACTCCTCTGTCTCTCACACACACACACACACTCCTCTGTCTCTCTCACACACACACACACACACACACACACTCTCCTCTGTCTCTCACACACACACACACACACTCTCTTCTGTCTCTCTCACACACACACACTCTCTTCTGTCTCTCACACACATACACACACACACATACTCTCTTCTGTCTCTCTCACACACACACACACACTCTCCTCTGTCTCTCTCACACACACACACACACTCTTCTCTGTCTGTCTCTCACACACACACACACACACACACACACACACTCACCTCTGTCTCTCACACACACATACACACACACAGACTCTCTTCTGTCTCTCACACACATACACACACACACACACTCTCCTCTCTCTCTCTCACACACACACACACACACACTCTCTTCTGTCTCTCACACACATACACACACACACACACTCTCCTCTCTCTCTCTCACACACACACACACACACACTCTCTCCTCTGTCTCTCACACACACACACACTCACTCTCCTCTGTCTCTCTCACACACACACACTCACATTCAGACACTCACACCCTCCTCTCAGACTCTCCCCTCACACTCACACCCTCCCCTCATGCTCTCCCCTCACACTCACACACACTCACACCCTCCCCTCACACTCTCCCCTCACACTCACACACTCACACCCTCCCCTCACACTCACACACAATCACACCCTCCCCTCACAATCTCCCCTCTCTCTCACTCATTCGCGCACACACTCTTCACTCTTCTGTATTCAAGCACTCACACTCCCATCTCACACACTCACACACACATGCTCCCCTCTCACAGACACACATACACACACACACACACACGCTCCCCTCTCACACACACACACACACCCCACTCACACACACACACACACACGCCCCTCGCGCACACACACACACACACACTCACACACACTCACACATGCTCTCCTCTCACACACTCACACACACACCCCTCTCACACACTCACACACACAATCACCTCTCTCACACACTCACACACACACACACTCCCCTGTCACACACTCACACACACACACTCTCCTCTGTCTCACACACACACACACACACACACACACTTTCCTCTGTCTCTCACACACACACACACACACTCTCCTCTGTCTCTCACACACACACACACACTCTCCTCTGTCTCACACACACACACACACACACACACACACTCTCCTCTGTCTCATCACACACACGCACACACACAAAAACTCTCCTCTGTCTCACACACAGACACACACACTCTCCTCTGTCTCACACACACACACACACACACACTCTCCTGTGTCTCACACACACACTCACACACACTCTCCTCTGTCACACACACACACTCTCCTCTGTCTCACCCACACACACACACTCTCCTCTGTCTCTCTCTCACACACACACACACACACACTCTCCTCTTTCTCTCACACACACACACACACACTCTCTCCTCTGTCTCACACACACACACACACACACACACACTCTCCTCTGTCACACACACACACACACTCTCCTCTGTCTCTCTCTCTCACACACACACACACACACACTCTCCTCTGCCACACACACACACACACACTCTCCTCTGTCTCTCTCACACACACACACACTCTCCTCTGTCTCTCTCACACACACACACACACACACACTCCTCTGTCTCACACACACACACAGTCTCCTCTGTCTCACACACACACACACACAAACACTCTCCTCTGTCTCAGACACACACACACACACACACACACTCTCCTCTGTCTCACACACACACACTCTCCTCTGTGTCTCACACACACACACACACACACACACTCTCCTCTGTCTCTCACACACACACACACACACACAATCTCCTCTGTCTCTCTCACACACACACACTCTCTTCTGTCTCTCACACACATACACACGCACACACACACTCTCTTCTGTCTCTCTCACACACACACACACACTCCTCTGTCTCTCTCACACACACACACACTCTCCTCTGTCTCTCTCTCACACACACACACACACACACACACTCTCCTCTGTCTCTCACACACACACACACACACACACACACACACTCTCTCTTCTGTCTCTCACACACACACTCTCTTCTGTCTCTCACACACATACACACACACACACTCTCCTCTGTCTCTCACACACACACACACAGACACTCTCTCCTCTGTCTCTCTCACACACACACACACACTCCTCTGTCTCTCTCACACACACACACACACACACACACACTCTCCTCTGTCTCTCTCACACACACACACACACTCTCCTCTGTCTCTCTCACACACACACACTCTCCTCTGTCTCTCTCACACACACACACACACTCCTCTGTCTCTCACACACACACACACACTCCTCTGTCTCTCTCACACACACACACACACACACACACACACTCTCCTCTGTCTCTCTCTCACACACACACACACACACTCTCCTCTGTCTCTCTCACACACAGACACACACACACACACTCCTCTGTCTCTCACACACACACACACACTCCTCTGTCTCTCACACACACACACACACACTCCTCTGTCTCTCACACACACACACACTCCTCTGTCTCTCTCACACACACACACTCTCCTCTGTCTCTCTCACACACACACACACACTCCTCTGTCTCTCACACACACACACACACACACACACTCTCCTCTGTCTCTCACACACACACACACACACACACACACACTCTCCTCTGTCTCTCTCACACACACACACTCTCCTCTGTCTCTCACACACACACACACTCACTCTCCTCTGTCTCTCTCACACACACACACTCACATTCAGAAACTCACACCCTCCCCTCACACTCTCCCCTCACACTCACACCATCCCCTCATGCTCTCCCCTCACACTCACACACACTCACACCCTCCCCTCACACTCTCCCCTCACACTCACACACTCACACCCTCCCCTCACACTCACACACACTCACACCCTCCCCTCACACTCTCCCCTCTCTCTCACTCATTCGCGCACACACTCTTCACTTCCCATATTCAAGCACTCACACTCCCATCTCACACACTCACACACACATGCTCCCCTCTCACAGACACACATACACACACACACACGCTCCCCTCTCACACACACACACACCCCTCTCACACACACACACGCTCCCCTCTCACACACACATACACACACACACACACGCCCCTCTCACACACACACACACACACACACTCACACACACATGCTCCCCTCTCACAGATACATACACACACACACCCCTCTCACACACTCACACACACATGCTCCCGTCTCACACACTCACACACACACACACACCCCTCTCACACACTCACACACACACGCTCCCCTCTCACACACTCACACACACATACTCCCGTCTCACAGACACACACACACACACACACACATGCTCCCCTCTCACACACACACACACACACACACACACACACCCCTCTCACACACACACGCCCCTCTCACACACACACACACACTCACACATGCTCCCCTCTCACACAGACACACACACACACACACCCCTCTCACACAAACACACACACACTCACACACACATGCTCCCCTCTCACACACTCACACACACACACACCCCTCTCACACACTCACACACACCATCACCTCTCTCACACACTCACACACACACACACACCCCTGTCACACACTCACACACACACACTCTCCTCTGTCTCACACACACACACACACACACACACTCTCCTCTGTCTCTCACACACACACACACACTCTCCACTGTCTCTCACACACACACACACTCTCCTCTGTCTCACTCACACACACACACACACACTCTCCTCTGTCTCACACACACACACACACTCTCCTCTGTCACAAACACACACTCTCCTCTGTCTCACACACACACACACACTCTCCTCTGTCTCTCTCACACACACACACACACTCTCCTCTGTCTCTCACACACACATACACACACTCTCCTCTGTCTCACACACACACACACTCTCCTCTGTCTCTCTCACACACACACACACACACACTCTCCTCTGTCTCTCTCACACACACACACACACACACACTCTCCTCTGTCTCTCTCACACACACACACACACACACACACTCACACACTCTCCTCTGTCCCACATACACACACACACACTCTCCTCTGTCTCTCTCACACACACACACACACACACACACACTCTCCTCTGTCTCTCTCACACACACACACACACACTCTCCTCTGTCTCTCACACACACACACACACACTCTCCTCTGTCTCTCTCACACACACACACTCTCTTCTGTCTCTCACACACATACACACACACACACACTCTCTTCTGTCTCTCACACACACACACACTCACTCTCCTCTGTCTCTCACACACACACACACTCACATTCACACACTCACACCCTCCCCTCACACTCTCCCCTAACAATCACACCCTCCCCTCATGCTCTCCCCTTACACTCACACACACTCACACCCTCCCCTCACAGTCTCCCCTCCTCACTCACACACTCACACCCTCTCCTCACACTCACACACACTCACACCCTCCCCTCACACTCTCCCCTCTCTCTCACTCATTCGCGCACACACTCTTCACTCTCCCGTATTCAAGCACTCACAATCCCATCTCACACACTCACACACACATGCTCCCCTCTCACAGACACACATACACACACACACACACACACGCTCCCCTCTCACACACACACACACACCTCTCACACACACACACACGCTTCCCTCTCACACACACATACACACACACACATACCCCTCTCACACACACACACACACACACACACACTCTCCTCTGTCTCATCACACACACGCACACACACACACACTCTCCTCTGTCTCACACACACACACACACACACTCTCCTCTGTCTCACACACACACACTCACACACACACACACTCTCCTGTGTCTCACACACACACACACACACACTCTCCTCTGTCACACACACACACTCTCCTCTGTCTCACACACACACACACACTCTCCTCTGTCTCTCACACACACACACACACACACACTCTCCTCTGTCTCTCACACACACACACACACACACTCTCCTCTGTCTCTCTCTCTCACACACACACACACACACACTATCCTCTGCCACACACACACACACACACTCTCCTCTGTCTCTCTCACACACACACACACTCTCCTCTGTCTCTCTCACACACACACACACACTCCTCTGTCTCACACACACACACACACACAGTCTCCTCTGTCTCACACACACACACACAAACACTCTCCTCTGTCTCAGACACACACACACACACACACTCTCCTCTGTCTCACACACACACACTCTCCTCTGTCTCACACACACACACACACACACACTCTCCTCTGTCTCTCTCACACACACACACACACACACTCTCCTCTGTCTCTCACACACACACACACAAACTCTCCTCTGTCTCACACACACACACTCTCCTCTGTGTCACACACACACACACACGCACACTCTCCTCTGTCACACACACACACACACACACACACACTCTCCTCTGTCTCTCTCTCACACACACACACACACTCTCCTCTGTCTCTCTCTCACACACACACACACACACACACTCTCCTCTGTCTCTCACACACACACACACACTCTCCACTGTCTCTCACACACACACACACACTCTCCTCTGTCTCACTCACACACACACACACACACTCTCCTCTGTCTCACACACACACACACATACACACTCTCCTCTGTCTCACACACACACACACACTCTCCTCTGTCACAAACACACACTCTCCTCTGTCTCACACACACACACACTCTCCTCTGTCTCTCTCACACACACACACACACTCTCCTCTGTCTCTCACACACACATACACACACTCTCCTCTGTCTCACACACACACACACTCTCCTCTGTCTCTCTCACACACACACACACACACACTCTCCTCTGTCTCTCTCACACACACACACACACACACACTCTCCTCTGTCTCTCTCACACACACACACACACACACACACTCACACACTCTCCTCTGTCCCACATACACACACACACACTCTCTTCTGTCTCTCTCACACACACACACACACACACACTCTCCTCTGTCTCTCTCACACACACACACACACACTCTCCTCTGTCTCTCACACACACACACACACACTCTCCTCTGTCTCTCTCACACACACACACTCTCTTCTGTCTCTCACACACATACACACACACACACACACACACTCTCTTCTGTCTCTCACACACACACACACTCACTCTCCTCTGTCTCTCACACACACACACACTCACATTCACACACTCACACCCTCCCTTCACACTCTCCCCTAACAATCACACCCTCCCCTCATGCTCTCCCCTTACACTCACACACACTCACACCCTCCCCTCACAGTCTCCCCTCCTCACTCACACACTCACACCCTCTCCTCACACTCACACACACTCACACCCTCCCCTCACACTCTCCCCTCTCTCTCACTCATTCGCGCACACACTCTTCACTCTCCCGTATTCAAGCACTCACAATCCCATCTCACACACTCACACACACATGCTCCCCTCTCACAGACACACATACACACACACACACACACACACACGCTCCCCTCTCACACACACACACACACCTCTCACACACACACACACGCTCCCCTCTCACACACACATACACACACACACATACCCCTCTCACACACACACACACACACACACACACTCAAACACACATGCTCCCCTCTCACAGATACATACACACACACACACCTCTCACACACTCACACACACATGCTCCCCTCTCACACACTCACACACACACAAACCCCTCTCACACACTCACACACACACGCTCCCCTCTCACACACTCACACACACATGCTCCCCTCTCACAGACACACACACACACACACACACGCTCCCCTCTCACACACACACACACACACACACCCCTCTCACACACACACGCCCCTCTCACACACACACACACACACACACAGTCTCCTCTGTCTCACACACACACACACACAAACACTCTCCTCTGTCTCAGACACACACACACACACACACACTCTCCTCTGTCTCACACACACACACTCTCCTCTGTCTCACACACACACACACACACACACACTCTCCTCTGTCTCTCTCACACACACACACACACACACACTCTCCTCTGTCTCTCACACACACACACACACACTCTCCTCTGTCTCACACACACACACTCTCCTCTGTGTCACACACACACACACACACACACACACACTCTCCTCTGTCACACACACACACACACAGACACACACACTCTCCTCTGTCTCTCTCTCACACACACACACACACACTCTCCTCTGTCTCTCTCACACACACACACACACACACACACTCTCCTCTGTCACACACACACACACACACACACTTTCCTCTGTCTCTCTCACACACACACAAACACACTCTCCTCTGTCTCTCACACACACACACACACACACACTCTCCTCTGTCTCTCTCACACACACACACTCTCTTCTGTCTCTCACACACACACACACACACACACACTCTCCTCTGTCTCATCACACACACGCACACACACACACACTCTCCTCTGTCTCACACACACACACACACACACTCTCCTCTGTCTCACACACACACACACACACACACACTCTCCTGTGTCTCACACACACACACACACACACTCTCCTCTGTCACACACACACACTCTCCTCTGTCTCACACACACACACACACTCTCCTCTGTCTCTCTCTCACACACACACACACACACACACTCTCCTCTGTCTCTCACACACACACACACTCACTCTCTCCTCTGTCTCACACACACACACACACACACACACAATCTCCTCTGTCACACACACACACACACTCTCCTCTGTCTCTCTCTCTCACACACACACACACACACTCTCCTCTGCCACACACACACACGCACACTCTCCTCTGTCTCTCTCACACACACACACACACTCCTCTGTCTCTCTCACACACACACACACACTCCTCTGTCTCACACACACACACACACACAGTCTCCTCTGTCTCACACACACACACACAAACACTCTCCTCTGTCTCAGACACACACACACACACACACTCTCCTCTGTCTCACACACACACACTCTCCTCTGTCACACACACACACACACACACACTCTCCTCTGTCTCTCTCACACACACACACACACACACACTCTCCTCTGTCTCTCACACACACACACACACACTCTCCTCTGTCTCACACACACACACTCTCCTCTGTGTCACACACACACACACACACACACACTCTCCTCTGTCACACACACACACACACACACACACACACACACACACTCTCCTCTGTCTCTCTCTCACACACACACACACACACTCTCCTCTGTCTCTCACACACACACACACAGACACTCTCTCCTCTGTCTCTCACACACACACACACACACTCCTCTGTCTCTCACACACACACACACACACTCTCCTCTGTCTCTCTCACACACACACACTCACATTCAGAAACTCACACCCTCCCCTCACACTCTCCCCTCACACTCACACCCTCCCCTCCACACACACATACTCCCGTCTCACAGACACACACACACACACACACACACATGCTCCCCTCTCACACACACACACACACACACATTTACACACACCCCTCTCACACACACACGCCCCTCTCACACACACACACACACTCACACATGCTCCCCTCTCACACAGACACACACACACACACACCCCTCTCACACACACACACACACACTCACACACACATGCTCCCCTCTCACACACTCACACACACACACACCCCTCTCACACACTCACACACACCATCACCTCTCTCACACACTCACACACACACACACACCCCTGTCACACACTCACACACACACACTCTCCTCTGTCTCACACACACACACACACACACTCTCCTCTGTCTCTCACACACACACACACTCTCCACTGTCTCTCACACACACACACACACTCTCCTCTGTCTCACTCACACACACACACACACACTCTCCTCTGTCTCACACACACACACACACACACACTCTCCTCTGTATCACACACACACACACACACTCTCCTCTGTCACACACACACACTCTCCTCTGTCTCACACACACACACACACTCTCCTCTGTCTCTCTCACACACACACACACACTCTCCTCTGTCTCTCACACACACATACACACACTCTCCTCTGTCTCACACACACACACACTCTCCTCTGTCTCTCTCACACACACACACACACACAAACTCTCCTCTCTCACACACACACACACACGCTCTCCTCTGTCTCACACACACACGCACTCTCCTCTGTCTCTCTCACACACACACACACACACTCTCCTCTGTCTCTCTCTCACACACACACACACACACACACACACACTCTCCTCTGTCTCACACACACCCACTCTCCTCTGTCTCACACACACACACACACACACACACACTCTCCTCTGTCTCTCTCACACACACACACACACACACTCTCCTCTGTCTCTCACACACACACACACACACACTCTCCTCTGTCTCACACACACACACTCTCCTCTGTGTCACACACACACACACACACACACACTCTCCTCTGTCACACACACACACACACACACACTCTCCTCTGTCTCTCTCTCACACACACACACACACACACTCCTCTTTCTCTCTCACACACACACACACACACACACTCTCCTCTGTCACACACACACACACACACTCTCCTCTGTCTCTCTCACACACACACACACACACACACTCTCCTCTGTCTCTCACACACACACACACACACACACTCTCCTCTGTCTCTCTCACACACACACACTCTCTTCTGTCTCTCACACACATACACACGCACACACACACTCTCTTCTGTCTCTCTCACACACACACACACTCTCCTCTGTCTCTCTCACACACACACACACTCTCCTCTGTCTCTCTCACACACACACACACACACACACACTCTCCTCTGTCTCTCTCACACACACACACACACACTCTCCTCTGTCACACACACACACACACACACTCTCCTCTGTCTCTCTCACACACACACACACTCTCCTCTGTCTCTCACACACACACACACACTCTCCTCTGTCTCTCTCACACACACACACTCACATTCAGAAACTCACACCCTCCCCTCACACTCTCCCCTCACACTCACACCCTCCCCTCATGCTCTCCCCTCACACTCACACACACTCACACCCTCCCCTCACACTCTCCCCTCACACTCACACACTCACACCCTCCCCTCACACTCACACACACTCACACCCTCCCCTCACACTCTCCCCTCTCTCTCACTCATTCGCGCACACACTCTTCACTCTCCCATATTCAAGCACTCACACTCCCATCTCACACACTCACACACACATGCTCCCCTCTCACAGACACACATACACACACACACACGCTCCCCTCTCACACACACACACACCCCTCTCACACACACACACCCTCCCCTCTCACACACACATACACACACACACACGCCCCTCTCACACACACACACACACACACACACTCACACACACATGCTCCCCTCTCACAGACACATACATACACACACCCCTCTCACACACTCACACACACATGCTCCCGTCTCACACACTCACACACACACGCTCCCCTCTCACACACTCACACACACATACTCCCGTCTCACAGACACACACACACACACACACACACATGCTCCCCTCTCACACACACACACACACACACACACACACCCCTCTCACACACACACGCCCCTCTCACACACACACACACACACTCACACATGCTCCCCTCTCACACAGACACACACACACACACACCCCTCTCACACACACACACACACACTCACACACACATGCTCCCCTCTCACACACTCACACACACACACACCCCTCTCACACACTCACACACTCACACACCCCTCTCACACACTCACACACACACACACACCCCTGTCACACACTCACACACACACACTCTCCTCTGTCTCACACACACACACACACACACACACACACACTCTCCTCTGTCTCACTCACACACACACACACACACTCTCCTCTGTCTCACACACACACACACACACACTCTCCTCTGTCTCACACGCACACACACACTCTCCTCTGTCACACACACACACTCTCCTCTGTCTCACACACACACACACACTCTCCTCTGTCTCTCTCACACACACACACACACTCTCCTCTGTCTCTCACACACACATACACACACTCTCCTCTGTCTCACACACACACACACACACACAAACTCTCCTCTCTCTCACACACAAACACACGCTCTCCTCTGTCTCACACACACACACACTCTCCTCTGTCTCTCTCACACACACACACACACACACACACACACACTCTCCTCTGTCTCTCTCACACACACACACACACACACACACACACACTCTCCTCTGTCTCACACACACACACTCTCCTCTGTCTCACACACACACACACACACACTCTCCTCTGTCTCTCTCACACACACACACACACACACTCTCCTCTGTCTCTCACACACACACACACACACTCTCCTCTGTCTCACACACACACACTCTCCTCTGTCACACACACACACACACACACACACACACTCCTCTGTCTCTCTCTCACACACACACACACACACACTCCTCTTTCTCTCTCACACACACACACACACACACACACACACTCTCCTCTGTCACACACACACACACACACACTCTCCTCTGTCTCTCTCACACACACACACACACACACACTCTCCTCTGTCTCTCACACACACACACACACACACACACTCTCCTCTGTCTCTCTCACACACACACACTCTCTTCTGTCTCTCACACACATACACACGCACACACACACTCTCTTCTGTCTCTCTCACACACACACACACTCTCCTCTGTCTCTCTCACACACACACACACACACTCTCCTCTGTCTCTCTCTCACACACACACACACACACACACACACTCTCCTCTGTCTCTCACACACACACACACACACACACACACACACACACACTCTCTCTTCTGTCTCTCACACACACACTCTCCTCTGTCTCTCACACACACACACACAGACACTCTCTCCTCTGTCTCTCACACACACACACACACTCTCCTCTGTCTCTCACACACACACACACACACTCTCTTCTCTGTCTCTCACACACACACACTCACTCTCCTCTGTCTCTCTCACACACACACACTCACATTCAGAAACTCACACCCTCCCCTCACACTCTCCCCTCACACTCACACCCTCCCCTCATGCTCTCCCCTCACACTCACACACACTCACACCCTCCCCTCACACTCTCCCCTCACACTCACACACTCACACCCTCCCCTCACACTCACACACACTCACACCCTCCTCTCACACTCTCCCCTCTCTCTCACTCATTCGCGCACACACTCTTCACTCTCCCATATTCAAGCACTCACACTCCCATCTCACACACTCACACACACATGCTCCCCTCTCACAGACACACATACACACACACACACGCTCCCCTCTCACACACACACACACCCCTCTCACACACACACACGCTCCCCACTCACACACACATACACACACACACACGCCCCTCTCACACACACACACACACACACTCACACACACATGCTCCCCTCTCACAGACACATACACACACACACCCCTCTCACACACTCACACACACATGCTCCCGTCTCACACACTCACACACACACGCTCCCCTCTCACACACTCACACACACATACTCCCGTCTCACAGACACAGACACACACACACACACACACATGCTCCCCTCTCACACACACACACACACACACACACACACCCCTCTCACACACACACGCCCCTCTCACACACACACACACACTCACACATGCTCCCCTCTCACACAGACACACACACACACACACACCCCTCTCACACTTACACACACACACTCTCACACACATGCTCCCCTCTCACACACTCACACACACACACACCCCTCTCACACACTCACACACACCATCACCTCTCTCACACACTCACACACACACACACACCCCTGTCACACACTCACACACACACACTCTCCTCTGTCTCACACACACACACACACACACACACTCTCCTCTGTCTCTCACACACACACACACTCTCCACTGTCTCTCTCACACACACACACACACTCTCCTCTGTCTCACTCACACACACACACACACACTCTCCTCTGTCTCACACACACAAACACACACACACTCTCCTCTGTCTCACACACACACACACACTCTCCTCTGTCACACACACACACTCTCCTCTGTCTCACACACACACACACTCTCCTCTGTCTCTCTCACACACACACACACACTCTCCTCTGTCTCTCACACACACATACACACACTCTCCTCTGTCTCACACACACGCACTCTCCTCTGTCTCTCTCACACACACACACACACAAACTCTCCTCTCTCACACACACACACACACGCTCTCCTCTGTCTCACACACACACACACTCTCCTCTGTCTCTCTCACACACACACACACACACACACTCTCCTCTGTCTCTCTCACACACACACACACACACACACACACACACACACTCTCCTCTGTCCCACTTACACACACACACACTCTCCTCTGTCTCTCTCACACACACACACACACACACACTCTCCTCTGTCTCTCTCACACACACACACACACACTCTCCTCTGTCAGACACACACACACACACACTCTCCTCTGTCTCTCTCACACACACACACACTCTCCTCTGTCTCTCACACACACACACACACACTCTCCTCTGTCTCTCTCACACACACACACTCTCTTCTGTCTCTCACACACACACACTCACTCTCCTCTGTCTCTCACACACACACACACTCACATTCACACACTCACACCCTTCCCTCACACTCTCCCCTAACAATCACACCCTCCCCTCATGCTCTCCCCTTACACTCACACACACTCACACCCTCCCCTCACAGTCTCCCCTCCTCACTCACACACTCACACCCTCTCCTCACACTCACACACGCTCACACCCTCCCCTCACACTCTCCCCTCTCTCTCACTCATTCGCGCACACACTCTTCACTCTCCCGTATTCAAGCACTCACAATCCCATCTCACACACTCACACACACATGCTCCCCTCTCACAGACACACATACACACACACACACACACTCCCCTCTCACACACACACACACACCTCTCACACACACACACACGCTCCCCTCTCACTCATACATACACACACACACATACCCCTCTCACACACACACACACACACACACAATCAAACACACATGCTCCCCTCTCACAGACACATACACACACACACACCTCTCACACACTCACACACACATGCTCCCCTCTCACACACTCACACACACACAAACCCCTCTCACACACTCACACACACACGCTCCCCTCTCACACACTCACACACACATGCTCCCTTCTCACAGACACACACACACACACACACACACGCTCCCCTCTCACACACACACACACACACACACACACACACACCCCTCTCACACACACACGCCCCTCTCACACACACACACACACACACTCACACACACTCACACACTCACACACTCACACATGCTCCCCTCTCACACAGACACACACACACACACCCCCCTCTCACACACACTCACACACACATGCTCCCCTCTCACACACTCACACACACACACACCCCGCTCACACACACACACACCATCACCTCTCTCACACACACACACACACACACACCCCTGTCACACACTCACACACACACACTCTCCTCTGTATCTCTCTCTCACACACACACACACACACACTCTCCTCTGTCTCTCACACACACACACACACACACACACACTCTCCTCTGTCTCTCTCACACACACACTCTCTTCTGTCTCTCACACACATACACACACACACACTCTCTTCTGTCTCACACACTCACACACACACACTCTCTCCTCTGTCTCTCACACACACACACACTCACTCTCCTCTGTGTCTCTCACACACACACACTCTCCTCTGTCTCTCATACACACACACACACACTCTCCTCTGTCTCTCTCACACACACACACACACTCTCCTCTGTCTCTCACACACACACACACTCACTCTCCTCTGTGTCTCTCACACACACACACTCTCCTCTGTCTCTCATACACACACACACACACTCTCTTCTGTCTCTCACACACACACACACACACACACACTCTCTCCTCTGTCTCTCACACACACACACACTCACTCTCCTCTGTCTCTCTCAAACACACACACTCACATTCACACACTCACACCCTCCCCTCACACTCTCACCTAACAATCACACCCTCCCCTCATGCTCTCCGCTTACACTCACACACACTCACACCCTCCCCTCACAGTCTCCCCTCCTCACTCACACACTCACACCCTCCCCTCACACTCACACACACTCACACCCTCCCCTCACACTCTCCCCTCTCTCTCACTCATTCGCGCACACACTCTTCACTCTCCCGTATTCAAGCACTCACAATCCCATCTCACACACTCACACACACATGCTCCCCTCTCACAGACACACATACACACACACACACACACACACACGCTCCCCTCTCACACACACACACACACACACCCCTCTCACACACAAACACACACACACACTCACACACACATGCTCCCCTCTCACAGACACATACACACCCACACCCCTCTCACACACTCACACACACATGCTCCCCTCTCACACACTCACACACACACACACCCCTTTCACACACTCACACACATACGCTCCCCTCTCACACACTCACACACACATGCTCCCCTCTCACAGACACACACACACACACACACACACGCTCCCCTCTCACACACACACACACACACACACCCCCCTCTCACACACACACACACTCACACACTCACACATGCTCCCATCTCACACAGACAAACACACACACACACACACACCACTCTCACACACACACACACACACTCACACACACATGCTCCCCTCTCACACACTCACACACACACACACCCCGCTCACACACACACACACACCATCACCTCTCTCACACACACACACACACACACCCCTGTCACACATTCACACACACACACTCTCCTCTGTATCTCTCTCTCACACACACACACACTCTCCTCTGTCTCTCTCACACACACACACACACACACACACACACTGTCCTCTGTCTCTCTCACACACACTCTCTTCTGTCTCTCACACACATACACACACACACACTCTCTTCTGTCTCACACACACACACACACACACTCTCTCCTCTGTCTCTCACACACACACACACTCACTCTCCTCTGTCTCTCTCACACACACACACTCACATTCAGACACTCACACCCTCCCCTCACACTCACACCCTCCCCTCATGCTCTCCCCTCACACACACACACTCACACCCTCCCCTCACACTCTCCCCTCACACTCACACACTCACACCCTCCCCTCACACTCACACACACTCACACCCTCCCCTCACAATCTCCCCTCTCTCTCACTCATTCGCGCAAACACTCTTCACTCTCCCGTATTCAAGCACTCACACTCCCATCTCACACACTCACACACACATGCTCCCCTCTCACAGACACACATACACACACACACACACACGCTCCCCTCTCACACACACACACACACACCCCTCTCACACACACACACGCTCCCCTCTCACACACACATACACACACACACACACCCCTCTCACACACACACACACACACACACACACACACTCACACACACATGCTCCCCTCTCACAGACATATACACACATGCTCCCCTCTCACACACTCACCCACACATGCTCCCCTCTCACACACTCACACACACACACACACCCCTCTCACACACTCACACACACACGCTCCCCTCTCACATACTCACACACACATGCTCCCCTCTCACAGACACACACACACACACACACGCTCCCCTCTCACACACACACACACACACACACCCCCCTCTCACACACACACGCCCCTCTCACACACACAAACACACACTCACACACACATGCTCCCCTCTCACACACACACACACACCCCTCTCACACACTCACACACACCATCACCTCTCTCACACACTCACACACACACACACACCCCTGTCACACACTCACACGCACACACGCACCCCGTCACACACTCACACACACACACTCTCCTCTGTCTCTCACACACATACACACACACACACACTTTCTTCTGTCTCACACACACACACACACACACACACTCTCTCCTCTGTCTCTCACACACACACACACTCACTCTCCTCTGTCTCTCTCACACACACACACTCACATTCACACACTCACACCCTCCCCTCACACTCTCCCCTCACACTCACACCCTCCCCTCATGCTCTCCCCTCACACTCACACACACTCACACCCTCCCCTCACACTCTCCCCTCACACTCACACACTCACACCCTCCCCTCACACTCACACACACCCTCCCCTCACACTCTCCCCTCTCTCTCACTCATTCGCGCACACACTCTTCACTCTCCCGTAATCAAGCACTCACACTCCCATCTCACACACTCACACACACATGCTCCCCTCTCACAGACACACATACACACACACACACACACACATGCTCCCCTCTCACACACACACACACCCCTCTCACACACACACACACGCTCCCCTCTCACACACACATACACACACACACTCACTCTCCTCTGTCTCTCTCACACACACACACTCACATTCACACACTCACACCCTCCCCTCACACCCTCCCCTCACACTCACACCCTCCCCTCATGCTCTCCCCTCACACTCACACACACTCACACCCTCCCCTCACACTCTCCCCTCTCAC
>NC_054479.1:14175089-14357589 GCF_017639515.1 Carcharodon carcharias | reverse complement strand
TCACACACTCACACACACACGCTCCCCTCTCACATACTCACACACACATGCTCCCCTCTCACAGACACACACACACACACACACGCTCCCCTCTCACACACACACACACACACACACACACCCCCCTCTCACACACACACGCCCCTCTCACACACACAAACACACACTCACACACACATGCTCCCCTCTCACACACACACACACACACCCCTCTCACACACTCACACACACCATCACCTCTCTCACACACTCACACACACACACACACCCCTGTCACACACTCACACGCACACACGCACCCCGTCACACACTCACACACACACACTCTCCTCTGTCTCTCACACACATACACACACACACACACTTTCTTCTGTCTCACACACACACACACACACACACACTCTCTCCTCTGTCTCTCACACACACACACACTCACTCTCCTCTGTCTCTCTCACACACACACACTCACATTCACACACTCACACCCTCCCCTCACACTCTCCCCTCACACTCACACCCTCCCCTCATGCTCTCCCCTCACACTCACACACACTCACACCCTCCCCTCACACTCTCCCCTCACACTCACACACTCACACCCTCCCCTCACACTCACACACACCCTCCCCTCACACTCTCCCCTCTCTCTCACTCATTCGCGCACACACTCTTCACTCTCCCGTAATCAAGCACTCACACTCCCATCTCACACACTCACACACACATGCTCCCCTCTCACAGACACACATACACACAAACACACACACACACACACATGCTCCCCTCTCACACACACACACACCCCTCTCACACACACACACACGCTCCCCTCTCACACACACATACACACACACACTCACTCTCCTCTGTCTCTCTCACACACACACACTCACATTCACACACTCACATCCTCCCCTCACACTCTCCCCTCACACTCACACCCTCCCCTCATGCTCTCCCCTCACACTCACACACACTCACACCCTCCCCTCACACTCTCCCCTCTCACACACACACACACACGCTCACACACACATGCTCCCCTCTCACAGACACATACACACACACACCCCTCTCACACACTCACACACACATGCTCCCCTCTCACACACTCACACACACACACATGCTCCCCTCTCACACACACACACACACACCCCTCTCACACACACACGCCCCTCTCACACACACACACACACTCTCCTCTGTGTCACACACACACACACACACACACACTCTCCTCTGTCACACACACACACACACACTTTCTGTCTCTCTCACACACACGCACACTCTCCTCTGTCTCTCTCTCACACACACACACACACACACTCCTCTGTCTCTCACACACACACACACACACACACACTCTCCTCTGTCTCTCTCACACACACACTCTCTTCTGTCTCTCACACACATACACACACACACACACTCTCCTCTGTCTCTCTCACACACACACACACACACTCTCTCCTCTGTCTCTCACACACACACACACTCACTCTCCTCTGTCTCTCTCACACGCACACACACACTCTCCTCTGTCTCACACACACACACACACACACACACTCTCCTCTGTCTCTTACACACACACACACACACGCTCTCCTCTGTCTGACACACACACACACACACACATACACTCTCCTCTGTCTCACACACACACACACACACACTCTCCTCTGTCTCACACACACACACACACACACTCTCTGTCTCACACACACAGACACACACACACTCTCCTCTGTCACACACACACACACGCACACACTCTCCTCTGTCTCTCACACACACACACACTCTCTTCTGTCTCTCACACACATACACACACACACTCTCCTCTGTCTCACACACACACACACACACACTCTCTGTCTCACACACACAGACACACACACACTCTCCTCTGTCACACACACACACACACACACACTCTCCTCTGTCTCTCACACACACACACACACACTCTCCTCTGTCTCACACACACACACACACACACACACTCTCCTCTGTCTCACACACCCACACACACTCTGCTTTGTCTCACACACACACACACACACACACACAATCTCCTCTGTCTCACACACACACACACACACTCTCCTCTGTCTCACACACACTCACACACACACACTCTCCTCTGTCTCTCTCACACACACACGCACACACAGACTCTCCTCTGTCTCTCACACACACACACACACACACTCTCCTCTGTCTTACACACACACACTCTCCTCTGTGTCACACACACACACACACACACTCTCTCCTCTGTCACACACACACACACACACACACTCTCCTCTGTCTCTCTCACACACACACACACACACACACACACTCTCCTCTGTCACACACACACACACACACTCTCCTCTGTCTCTCTCTCACACACACACACTCCTCTGTCTCTCTCTCACACACACACACACACACACACTCTCCTCTGTCTCTCACACACACACACACACACTCTCCTCTGTGTCACACACACACACACACACACTCTCTCCTCTGTCACACACACACACACACACACACTCTCCCCTGTCTCTCTCACACACACACACACACACACACACACTCTCCTCTGTCACACACACACACACACACTCTCCTCTGTCTCTCTCTCACACACACACACTCCTCTGTCTCTCTCTCACACACACACACACACACACACTCTCCTCTGTCTCTCACACACACACACACACGCTCTCCTCTGTCACACACACACACACTCTCCTCTGTCTCTGTCTCACACACACACACTCTCCTCTGTGTCTCTCACACACACACACACACACACTCTCCTCTGTCTCTCACACACACACACACACACTCTCCTCTGTCTCACACACACACACACACACTCTCCTCTGTCACACACACACACACTCTCCTCTGTCACACACACACACATACACACTCTCCTCTGTCTGTCTCACACACACACACACACACACTCTCCTCTGTCACACACACACACACTCTTCTCTGTCTCACACACACACACACACACACACTCTCCTCTGTCTCTCTCACACACACACACACACACTCTCCTCTGTCTCTCTCACACACACACACACTGTCCTCTGTCTCACACACACACACTCTCCTCTGTGTCACACACACACACTCTCCTCTGTGTCACACACACACACACACACACACACTCTCCTCTGTCACACACACACACACACACACTCTCCTCTGTCTCTCTCACACACACACACTCTCCTCTGTCTCTCTCTCACACACACACACACACACACACACACTCTCCTCTGTCACACACACACACACACTCTCCTCTGTCTCTCTCACACACACACACACTCTCCTCTGTCTCTCTCTCACACACACACACTCACACACACTCTCCTCTGTCTCTCACACACACACACACACACACACACACTCTCTTCTGTCTCTCTCACACACACATTCTCTTCTGTCTCTCACACACATACACACACACACACACTCTCCTCTGTCTCTCACTCACACACACACACACACTCTCTCTCTGTCTCTCACACACACACACACACTCACTCTCCTCTGTCTCTCTCTCACACACACACTCACATTCACACACTCACACCCTCCCCTCACACTCTCCCCTCACACTCACACCCTCCCCTCATGCTCTCCCCTCACACTCACACACACTCACACCCTCCCCTCACACTCTCCTCTCACACTCACACACTCACACCCTCCCCTCACACTCACACACACTCACACCCTCCCCTCACACTCTCCCCTCTCTCTCACTCATTCGCGCACACACTCTTCACTCTCCCGTATTCAAGCACTCACACTCCCATCTCACACACTCACACACACATGCTCCCCTCTCACAGACACACATACACACACACACACACACACACGTTCCCCTCTCACACACACACACACACCTCTCACACACACACACACGCTCCCCTCTCACTCATACATACACACACACACATACCCCTCTCACACACACACACACACACACACACTCAAACACACATGCTCCCCTCTCACAGACACATACACACACACACACCTCTCACACACTCACACACACATGCTCCCCTCTCACACACTCACACACACACAAACCCCTCTCACACACTCACACACACACGCTCCCCTCTCACACACTCACACACACATGCTCCCCTCTCACAGACACACACACACACACACACACACACGCTCCCCTCTCACACACACACACACACACACACACACACCCCTCTCACACACACACACCCCTCTCACACACACACACACACACTCACACACACTCACACACTCACACATGCTCCCCTCTCACACAGACACACACACAACACACACACACATGCCTCTCACACACACACACACACACTCACACACACATGCTCCCCTCTCACACACTCACACACACACCCCGCTCACACACACACACACCATCACCTCTCTCACACACACACACACACACACCCCTGTCACACACTCACACACACACACTCTCCTCTGTATCTCTCTCTCACACACACACACACACACACTCTCCTCTGTCTCTCACACACACACACACACACACACACACACTCTCCTCTGTCTCTCACACACACACACACACACACACACACTCTCCTCTGTCTCTCTCACACACACACTCTCTTCTGTCTCTCACACACATACACACACACACACTCTCTTCTGTCTCACACACTCACACACACACACTCTCTCCTCTGTCTCTCACACACACACACACTCACTCTCCTCTGTGTCTCTCACACACACACACTCTCCTCTGTCTCTCATACACACACACACACTCTCCTCTGTCTCTCTCACACACACACACTCTCTTCTGTCTCTCACACACACACACACACACACACTCTCTCCTCTGTCTCTCACACACACACACACTCACTCTCCTCTGTCTCTCTCAAACACACACACTCACATTCACACACTCACACCCTCCCCTCACACTCTCCCCTAACAATCACACCCTCCCCTCATGCTCTCCGCTTACACTCACACACACTCACACCCTCCCCTCACAGTCTCCCCTCCTCACTCACACACTCACACCCTCCCCTCACACTCACACACACTCACACCCTCCCCTCACACTCTCCCCTCTCTCTCACTCATTCGCGCACACACTCTTCACTCTCCTGTATTCAAGCACTCACAATCCCATCTCACACACACACACACATGCTCCCCTCTCACAGACACACATACACACACACACACACACACACGCTCCCCTCTCACACACACACACACACACTCACACACACATGCTCCCCTCTCACAGACACATACACACCCACACCCCTCTCACACACTCACACACACATGCTCCCCTCTCACACACTCACACACACACACACCCCTTTCACACACTCACACACACACGCTCCCCTCTCACACACTCACACACACATGCTCCCCTCTCACAGACACACACACACACACACTCGCTCCCCTCTCACACACACACACACCCCCCTCTCACACACACACGCCCCTCTCACTCTCACACACACACACACACACTCACACACACTCACACACTCACACACTCACACATGCTCCCCTCTCACACAGACAAACACACACACACACACACACCACTCTCACACACACACACACACACTCACACACACATGCTCCCCTCTCACACACTCACACACACACACACCCCGCTCACACACACACACACACCATCACCTCTCTCATACACACACACACACACACCCCTGTCACACATTCACACACACACACTCTCCTCTGTATCTCTCTCTCACACACACACACACTCTCCTCTGTCTCTCTCACACACACACACACACACACACACACTGTCCTCTGTCTCTCTCACACACACTCTCTTCTGTCTCTCACACACATACACACACACACACTCTCTTCTGTCTCACACACACACACACACACACACTCTCTCCTCTGTCTCTCACACACACACACACTCACTCTCCTCTGTCTCTCTCACACACACACACTCACATTCAGACACTCACACCCTCCCCTCACACTCACACCCTCCCCTCATGCTCTCCCCTCACACACACACACTCACACCCTCCCCTCACACTCTCCCCTCACACTCACACACTCACACCCTCCCCTCACACTCACACACACTCACACCCTCCCCTCACAATCTCCCCTCTCTCTCACTCATTCGCGCACACACTCTTCACTCTCCCGTATTCAAGCACTCACACTCCCATCTCACACACTCACACACACATGCTCCCCTCTCACAGACACACATACACACACACACACACACGCTCCCCTCTCACACACACACACACCCCTCTCACACACACACACGCTCCCCTCTCACACACACATACACACACACACACACCCCTCTCACACACACACACACACACACTCACACACACATGCTCCCCTCTCAAAGACATATACACACATGCTCCCCTCTCACACACTCACCCACACATGCTCCCCTCTCACACACTCACACACACACACACACCCCTCTCACACACTCACACACACACGCTCCCCTCTCACACACTCACACACACATGCTCCCCTCTCACAGACACACACACACACACACGCTCCCCTCTCACACACACACACACACACACACACACCCCTCTCACACACACACGCCCCTCTCACACACACAAACACACACTCACACACACATGCTCCCCTCTCACACACACACACACACACCCCTCTCACACACTCACACACACCATCACCTCTCTCACACACTCACACACACACACACACCCCTGTCACACACTCACACGCACACACGCACCCCGTCACACACTCACACACACACACTCTCCTCTGTCTCTCACACACATACACACACACACACACTTTCTTCTGTCTCACACACACACACACACACACACTCTCTCCTCTGTCTCTCACACACACACACACTCACTCTCCTCTGTCTCTCTCACACACACACACTCACATTCACACACTCACACCCTCCCCTCACACTCTCCCCTCACACTCACACCCTCCCCTCATGCTCTCCCCTCACACTCACACACACTCACACCCTCCCCTCACACTCTCCCCTCACACTCACACACTCACACCCTCCCCTCACACTCACACACACCCTCCCCTCACACTCTCCCCTCTCTCTCACTCATTCGCGCACACACTCTTCACTCTCCCGTAATCAAGCACTCACACTCCCATCTCACACACTCACACACACATGCTCCCCTCTCACAGACACACATACACACACACACACACACACATGCTCCCCTCTCACACACACACACACCCCTCTCACACACACACACACGCTCCCCTCTCACACACACATACACACACACACTCACTCTCCTCTGTCTCTCTCACACACACACACTCACATTCACACACTCACACCCTCCCCTCACACTCTCCCCTCACACTCACACCCTCCCCTCATGCTCTCCCCTCACACTCACACACACTCACTCCCTCCCCTCACACTCTCCCCTCTCACACACACACACACACGCTCACACACACATGCTCCCCTCTCACAGACACATACACACACACACCCCTCTCACACACTCACACACACATGCTCCCCTCTCACACACTCACACACACACACACATGCTCCCCTCTCACACACACACACACACACCCCTCTCACACACACACGCCCCTCTCACACACACACACACACTCTCCTCTGTGTCACACACACACACACACACACACACTCTCCTCTGTCACACACACACACACACACACTTTCTGTCTCTCTCACACACACGCACACTCTCCTCTGTCTCTCTCTCACACACACACACACACACACTCCTCTGTCTCTCACACACACACACACACACACACTCTCCTCTGTCTCTCTCACACACACACTCTCTTCTGTCTCTCACACACATACACACACACACACACTCTCCTCTGTCTCTCTCACACACACACACACACACTCTCTCCTCTGTCTCTCACACACACACACACTCACTCTCCTCTGTCTCTCTCACACGCACACACACACTCTCCTCTGTCTCACACACACACACACACACACACACACTCTCCTCTGTCTCTTACACACACACACACACACACTCTCCTCTGTCTGACACACACACACACACACACATACACTCTCCTCTGTCTCACACACACACACACACACACACTCTCCTCTGTCTCTCTCACACACACACACTCTCTTCTGTGTCTCACACACATACACACACACACACACTCTCTTCTGTCTCTCACACACTCACACACACATGCTCCCCTCTCACACACTCACACACACACACACACCCCTCTCACACACTCACACACACACGCTCCCCTCTCACACACTCACACACATGCTCCCCTCTCACAGACACACACACACACACACACACACACGCCCCTCTCACACACACACGCCCCTCTCACACACACACACACACACACACACACTCACACACTCACACATGCTCCCCTCTCACACAGACACACACACACACACACCCCTCTCACACACACACACACACTCACACACACATGCTCCCCTCTCACACACTCACACACACACACCCCTCTCACACACTCACACACACCATCACCTCTCTCACACACTCACACACACACACACACCCCTGTCACACACTCACACACACACACCCCTCTCTCACACACACACACAGCATCACCTCTCTCACACACTCACACACACACACACACCCCTGTCACACACTCACACACACACTCTCTCCTCTGTCTCTCACACACACACACACTCTCCTCTGTCTCTCTCACACACACACACACACTCTCCTCTGTCTCACACACACACACACACACACACACACTCTCCTCTGTCTCACACACACACACACACACTCTCTGTCTCACACACACACACACACACTCTGTCTCACACACGCACACACACTCTCCTCTGTCTCTCTCACACACACACACACTCACACTCTCCTCTGTCTCTCACACACACACACACACACTCTCCTCTGTCTCACACACACACACACACACACACACTCTCCTCTGTCACACACACACACACACACACACACACACTCTCCTCTGTCTCTCTCACACACACACACACTCTCCTCTGTCTCTCTCACACACACACACACATACTCTCCTCTGTCTCTCACACACACACACACACACTCTCCTCTGTCTCTCTCACACACACACACTCTCTTCTGTGTCTCACACACATACACACACACACACACTCTCTTCTGTCTCTCACACACATACACACACGCACACACTCTCCTCTGTCTCTCTCACACACACACACACACTCTCTCCTCTGTCTCTCACTCCCACACACACACTCTCCTCTGTCTCTCTCACACACACACACTCACATTCACACACTCACACCCTCCCCTCACACTCTCCCCTCACACTCACACCCTCCCTTCATGCTCTCCCCTCACACTCACACACACTCACACCCTCCCCTCACACTCTCCCCTCACACTCACACACTCACACCCTCCCCTCACACTCACACACACTCACACCCTCCCCTCACACTCTCCCCTCTCTCTCACTCATTCGCGCACACACTCTGCACTCTCCCATATTCAAGCACTCACACTCCCATCTCACACACTCACACACACATGCTCCCCTCTCACAGACACTCATACACACACACACACACACACACACGCCCCCCTCTCACACACACACACACCCCTCTCACACACACACACACGCTCCCCTCTCACACGCACATACACACACACACACACACACCCCTCTCACACACACACACACACACACACACACACTCACACACACATGCTCCCCTCTCACACACTCACACACACATGCTCCCCTCTCACACACTCACACACACATGCTCCCCTCTCACAGACACACACACACACACACACACACGCTCTCCTCACATACACACACACACACACACACACACCCCTCTCACACACACACGCCCCTCTCACACACACACACACACACTCACACACACTCACACACTCACACACACTCACACATGCTCCCCTCTCACACAGACACACACACACACACACCCCCCTCTCACACACACACACACACACACACACTCACACACACATGCTCCCCTCTCACACACAAACACACACACACCCCTCTCACAAACTCACACACACCATCACCTCTCTCACACACTCACACACACACACCCCTGTCACACACTCACACACACACGCTCCCCTCTCTCACACACACACACACACACACTCTCCTCTGTCTCTCACACACACACACACACACTCTCCTCTGTCTCACACACACACACACACACTCTCCTCTGTCACACACACACACACTCTCCTCTGTCACACACACACACATACACACTCTCCTCTGTCTCTCTCACACACACACACACTCTCCTCTGTCTCACACACACACACACACACTCTCCTCTGTCACACACACACACACTCTTCTCTGTCTCACACACACACACACACACACACACTCTCCTCTGTCTCTCTCACACACACACACACACTCTCCTCTGTCTCTCTCACACACACACACACTGTCCTCTGTCTCACACACACACACTCTCCTCTGTGTCACACACACACACACACACACACACTCTCCTCTGTCACACACACACACACACACACTCTCCTCTGTCTCTCTCACACACACACACACTCTCCTCTGTCTCTCTCTCACACACACACACACACACACACACACACTCTCCTCTGTCACACACACACACACACACTCTCCTCTGTCTCTCTCACACACACACACACTCTCCTCTGTCTCTCTCTCACACACACACACTCACACACACTCTCCTCTGTCTCTCACACACACACACACACACACACACTCTCTTCTGTCTCTCTCACACACACACTCTCTTCTGTCTCTCACACACATACACACACACACACACTCTCCTCTGTCTCTCACTCACACACACACACACACTCTCTCTCTGTCTCTCACACACACACACACACTCACTCTCCTCTGTCTCTCTCTCACACACACACTCACATTCAGACACTCACACCCTCCCCTCACACTCTCCCCTCACACTCACACCCTCCCCTCATGCTCTCCCCTCACACTCACACACACTCACACCCTCCCCTCACACTCTCCTCTCACACTCACACACTCACACCCTCCCCTCACACTCACACACACTCACACCCTCCCCTCACACTCTCCCCTCTCTCTCACTCATTCGCGCACACACTCTTCACTCTCCCGTATTCAAGCACTCACACTCCCATCTCACACACTCACACACATGCTCCCCTCTCACAGACACACATACACACACACACACACACGCTCCCCTCTCACACACACACACACCCCTCTCACACACACACACACACACGCTCCCCTCTCACACACACATACATACACACACACACCCCTGTCACACACACACACACACTCACACACACATGCTCCCCTCTCACAGACACATACACACACACACCCCTCTCACACACTCACACACACATGCTCCCCTCTCACAGACACACACACACACACACACACACACGCTCCCCTCTCACACACACACACACACACACACACACCCCTCTCACACACACACGCCCCTCTCACACACACACGCCCCTCTCACACACACACACACACTCACACACTCACACATGCTCCCCTCTCACACAGACACACACACACACACACCCCTCTCACACACACACACACACATACACACACATGCTCCCCTCTCACACACTCACACACACACACACCCCTCTCACACACTCACACACACCATCACCTCTCTCACACACACACACACACACACACACCCCTGTCACACACTCACACACACACACACCCCTCTCACACACACACACACACCGTCACCTCTCTCACACACTCACACACACACACACTCTCCTCTGTCTCACACACACACAAACACACACACACTCTCCTCTGTCGCACACACACACACACTCTCCTCTGTATCTCTCTCTCACACACACACACACTCTCTGTCTCACACACACACACACACACACACTCTGTCTCACACACACACACTCACACTCTCCTCTGTCTCTCACCCACACACACACACACTCTCCTCTGTCTCACACACACACACTCTTCTCTGTCTCACACACACACACACACACACACTCTCCTCTGTCACACACACACACACACACACTCTCCTCTGTCTCTCTCACACGCACACACACTCTCCTCTGTCTCTCACACACTCACACACACATGCTCCCCTCTCACACACTCACACACACACACACACACACACACCCCTCTCACACACTCACACACACACGCTCCCCTCTCACACACTCACACACACATGCTCCCCTCTCACAGACACACACACACACACACACACGCTCCCCTCTCACACACACACACACACACACACCCCTCTCACACACACACGCCCCTCTCACACACACACGCCCCTCTCACACACACACACACACACACACACACACTCACACACTCACACATGCTCCCCTCTCACACAGACACACACACACACACACCCCTCTCACACACACACACACTCACACACACATGCTCCCCTCTCACACACTCACACACACACACACCCCTCTCACACACTCACGCACACCATCACCTCTCTCACACACTCACACAGACACACCCCTGTCACGCACTCACACACACACACACCCCTCTCACACACACACACACACCATCACCTCTCTCACACACTCACACACACACCCCTGTCACACACTCACACACACACACTCTCCTCTGTCTCTCACACACACACACACTCTCCTCTGTCTCTCACACACACACACACACACACTCTCCTCTGTCTCACACACACACACACACACACACACACACACACACACTCTCCTCTGTCTCACACACACACACACACACACTCTCTGTCTCACACACACACACACACTCTGTCTCACACACACACACACACTCTCCTCTGTCTCTCTCACACACACACACTCACACTCTCCTCTGTCTCTCACACACACACACACACACACTCTCCTCTGTCTCACACACACACACACTCTTCTCTGTCTCACACACACACACACACTCTCCTCTGTCACAAACACACACACACACACTCTCCTCTGTCTCTCTCTCTCACACACACACACTCTCCTCTGTCTCTCTCACACACACACACACACACTCTCCTCTGTCTCTCTCACACACACACACTCTCTTCTGTGTCTCACACACATACACACACACACACACTCTCTTCTGTCTCTCACACACTCACACACACATGCTCCCCTCTCACACACTCACACACACACACACACCCCTCTCACACACTCACACACACACGCTCCCCTCTCACACACTCACACACATGCTCCCCTCTCACAGACACACACACACACACACACACACGCTCCCCTCTCACACACACACACACACACACACACGCCCCTCTCACACACACACGCCCCTCTCACACACACACACACACACACACTCACACACTCACACATGCTCCCCTCTCACACAGACACACACACACACACACCCCTCTCACACACACACTCACACACACATGCTCCCCTCTCACACACTCACACACACACACCCCTCTCACACACTCACACACACCATCACCTCTCTCACACACTCACACACACACACACACCCCTGTCACACACTCACACACACACACCCCTCTCTCACACACACACACAGCATCACCTCTCTCACACACTCACACACACACACACACCCCTGTCACACACTCACACACACACTCTCTCCTCTGTCTCTCACACACACACACACTCTCCTCTGTCTCTCTCACACACACACACACACTCTCCTCTGTCTCACACACACACACACACACACACACACACACACACACACACACACTCTCCTCTGTCTCACACACACACACACACACTCTCTGTCTCACACACACACACACTCTCCTCTGTCTCTCTCACACACACACACACTCACACTCTCCTCTGTCTCTCACACACACACACACACACTCTCCTCTGTCTCACACACACACACACACACACACACTCTCCTCTGTCACACACACACACACACACACACACACTCTCCTCTGTCTCTCTCACACACACACACACTCTCCTCTGTCTCTCTCACACACACACACACATACTCTCCTCTGTCTCTCACACACACACACACACACTCTCCTCTGTCTCTCTCACACACACACACTCTCTTCTGTGTCTCACACACATACACACACACACACACTCTCTTCTGTCTCTCACACACATACACACACGCACACACTCTCCTCTGTCTCTCTCACACACACACACACACACTCTCCTCTGTCTCTCTCACACACACACACACACACACTCTCTCCTCTGTCTCTCTCACACACACACACACACACTCTCCTCTGTCTCTCTCACACACACACACACACACTCTCTCCTCTGTCTCTCTCACACACACACACACTCTCCTCTGTCTCTCTCACACACACACACACACACTCTCCTCTGTCTCTCTCACACACACACACACACACACTCTCCTCTGTCTCTCTCACACACACACACACACACACACTCTCCTCTGTCTCTCACACACACACACACACACTCTCTCCTCTGTCTCTCACACACACACACACTCACTCTCCTCTGTCTCTCTCACACACACACACTCACATTCACACACTCACACCCTCCCCTCACACTCTCCCCTCACACTCACACCCTCCCTTCATGCTCTCCCCTCACACTCACACACACTCACACCCTCCCCTCACACTCTCCCCTCACACTCACACACTCACACCCTCCCCTCACACTCACACACACTCACACCCTCCCCTCACACTCTCCCCTCTCTCTCACTCATTCGCGCACACACTCTGCACTCTCCCATATTCAAGCACTCACACTCCCATCTCACACACTCACACACACATGCTCCCCTCTCACAGACACACATACACACACACACACACACACACGCCCCCCTCTCACACACACACACACCCCTCTCACACACACACACACGCTCCCCTCTCACACGCACATACACACACACACACACACACCCCTCTCACACACACACACACACACACACACACTCACACACACATGCTCCCCTCTCACACACTCACACACACATGCTCCCCTCTCACACACTCACACACACATGCTCCCCTCTCACACACTCACACACACACGCTCCCCTCTCACACACACACACACACACACACACACACACACCCCTCTCACACACACACACACACACACACACACTCACACACACATGCTCCCCTCTCACACACTCACTCACACATGCTCCCCTCTCACACACTCACACACACATGCTCCCCTCTCACAGACACACACACACACACACACACACGCTCTCCTCACATACACGCACACACACACACACACACCCCTCTCACACACACACGCCCCTCTCACACACACACACACACACTCACACACACTCACACACTCACACACACTCACACATGCTCCCCTCTCACACAGACACACACACACACACACACACCCCTCTCACACACACACACACACACACACACACTCACACACACATGCTCCCCTCTCACACACAAACACACACACACCCCTCTCACAAACTCACACACACCATCACCTCTCTCACACACTCACACACACACACACACCCCTGTCACACACTCACACACACACGCTCCCCTCTCACACACTCACACACACACACACGCTCCCCTCTCACACACTCACACACACACACACACACACACACACACCCCTCTCACACACACACACACACACACCCCTCTCACACACTCACACACACACACCCCCCTCTCACACATTCACACACACATGCTCCCCTCTCACACACTCACACACACACGCTCCCCTCTCACACACTCACACACACACGCTCCCCTCTCACACACTCACACACACACGCTCCCCTCTCACACACTCACACACACACGGTCCCCTCTCACACACTCACACACACACACCCCTCTCACACACACACACACACACACACACACACACACACACCCCTCTCACACACACAAACACACACACACACCTCTCACACACTCACACACACACACACCCCTCTCACACACACACACACATGCTCCCCTCTCACACACTCACACACACACGCTCCCCTCTCACACACACACACACACGCTCCCCTCTCACACACTCACACACACACACACGCTCCCCTCTCTCTCACACACACTCACACACACACACTCCCCTCTCACACACTCACACACACACACACACGCTCCCCTCTCTCTCACACACACTCACACACACACACTCCCCTCTCACACACTCACACACACATGCTCCCCTCTCACAGACACGTTCACATACCGGTGGGCCCCGCTCTCACTCCAGGCCCCCAGGTCCCCGACTCTCACCTTGTGTTTTCCCGGGCTCCACTCTTGCCTTGGGCCACACTGGCCTCGTCTCAGACCCTTCCCCATCTCAGGCTCCACAGTCTTCCACCCCGCCCTGGCCCCGGGCCCCTTCAGCCTCACCCCTGCGTTTACCGCTGTGCTCCGAGCTCTGGAGGCAGAGAACTGAAATTGAAAATCTTACCTTTCCATGGCTTGCTGCTCGTCCAATCACAGACTGGCTTCTCCCTGCCTTTGCTGCTGATAGGACGAGCAGCAAGGAGCAATTTTTACAATCTGAGTCTATTCAATAGACTCTATTTTATGTCCAACGATGTCTGGTGGGCCGCGTCCGGAAGGGTCGCAGTCCACAATCCGGCCTGTGGGCCAGCGGCTGGACAAGCCTTACGTTATTGAATGACAGAACAGCCTCAGCAGGCTGAATGGCCCACTCCTGTTTGTGTCTGAGAAAAATCCCAACTTTGATCCAAACTCATGCGCGGAGTAAGGTTGAAGACCTCAGCTGAAAGTGGGTGTGTTTCTGGACCATCTGCTCTGTCAGATGGAAGTAAATGATCCTGCGGCACTATTTTGAAGAGAAGGAGCTCTAACCCTGATGTTCTGGTCAATACTCATCCCCCAATCAACATCGCAAAAAACATTGGCCCATAACCTTTGTGGTAATCTCAGGTGCAATATACCTTTAAGAGAACGTGAGCAGGTTGACCACGTGACCGTATTACCCAATGGCTTTGTAGCGCGGGCCACAATGTTAATCAGTAGTTTAGAATAGGGTCTGGTTGGAGAAGCACACATTTGGAATAATTTTCCCCCCGTTGGGGGAGGGGTGGGGGGGAAGTGCAGGAGCGAGCGCGTGCAGAAGCATCTCCAATTGATGTCCCCAGTTGGGGGCTCGCCGCCATTTTATGTGGGCGGGCCAATTAAGGCCCACCCAGCGTGATGTGTGCCAGGAATTGCTATGCACTCCCTGTGCAGGCATGGGGGGGGGGATTCCCTGAGCCGAGAGTGTGCTCTTTCACGCTTGCGCACGAAAGAGCGCACTCATCTCCCTGAGGCTAAGTGCAGCCTCAGGGAGATCGTCTCCAAATTCAAAAATGGTCAATGCACAAACATGAGTTGGGACATGTCCATTGCTACTATTCAAACATTTATTAAATTTTTAAAAACCTTCATGAAACTTCATCCCGCCGGTGGATGAGGTTCCGTGTTTTATCTGAATCCCGCCAGGGCCCCTGGTCTGCTCGCCAACCTTAAGGTTGGACGGGCAGGTCCATTAACTACTTGAATTACTTTTTAAATGGCCTCGATAGGCTGATTCAGCTGCCCCCAACCCCACCGCCGACCTGAAAATGGAAATGACGTGGGGTGACGTCGGGAGTTCCGTCTGACATCATCCTGTGTCATTTCACACGTCGGCAAGTGGGCCCCGCCTCCCACTCGCCGACCTCAATATCCTAGCCATTGTATTAGTTAGTGCTCTGTTACTTGCATAAATAAACAGCTTGTGCTTCATCATACACTGTGCATCTGCAGTATGATGTTTACCAACTCACGTGCTGGTGGATAAGTGTGCAACTGTGTTCACTGAGCAAAGGAATGGAAGGAACACGGTAACGTCTGAGCCCTGGTATGTTGTATGGGGGGTGCAGGGGGGTGTGTACCACAAGGATGTGCTGGAGGACCCCCCCCCCCAACCCCCAACCCCCCGGGGAAGTTCTCGGGTAAGGATTGCATGGTAATTTTCTGGAAAGTTCAGATTTCCTTTGGGCACTTGCCCAGCATTGGGAACCATCCAAAGCTGCGATTTAACTTCCGATGGTTCTGACTGTCTTCCAGGAATAGCTACCCAGGGAAAGTTAGAAGAATTAAAACCACTTCTCACTTCTGGGTAAATATAATACCGACTCCACACAGGACTACCCCCACCCCCCTGACCCCATGGGGCACACTGACTACCCCCCACACCTCCCACTAAATCCCCACACCCTGACCCGCCCCCCCGCCGACTGCCTCCCTGATGCACCCCCGTCTACCCCCTGACCCCCCACAAGACCCACCAACTGCCTCTCCTCCCCACGACTACCCAGCCCGACTATCCATCAACTGCTCTCCCTACATCCCAACTACACCCTCCAACTACATTCCCTCGACTACACACCCCAACTACACACCCATCCACCTACACCAGCCTCCGACTAATCCACCCATGGTGGTTGACAGGGTCCTCAACCGTGTCCGGCCCATCTCCCACGCATCCGCCCTCACACCTTCCTCTCCCTCCCAGAACCATGATAGTGTCCCCCTTGTCCTCACTTATCACCCCACCTGCCTCCGCATTCAAAGGATCATCCTCCGCCATTTCCGCCAACTCCAGCATGATGCCACCACCAAACACATCTTCCCTTCACCCCCCTTGGTGGCATTCCTCAGGGATTGTTCCCTCCAGGACAGCCTGGTCCACTCCTCCATCACCTCCTACACCTCAACCCCCTCCCACAGCACCTTCCCATGCAACTGCAGAAGGTGCAACACCTGCCCCTTCACTTCCTCTCTCCTCACCGTCCAAGGGCCCAAACACTCCTTTCAAGTGAAGCAGCATTTCACTTGCACTTCCCTCAACTTAGTCTACTGCATTCGTTGCTCCCAATGAGGTTTCCTCTACATTGGAGAGATCAAATGCAGACTGAGTGACACTTTGCAGAACACCTTCGGTCTGTCCGTAAGCATGACCCAGACCTCCCTGTCGCTTGCCATTTCAACACTCCACCCTGCTCTCTTGCCCACATGTCTGTCCTTGGCCTGCTGCATTGTTCCAGTGAAGCTCAATACAAACTGGAGGAACAGCACCTCATCTTCCGACTAGGCACTTTACAGCCTTCCGGACTGAATATTGAGTTCAACAATTTTAGATCATGAACTCTGTCCTCCATCCCCACTTCCTTTCCGATCCCCCCCCTTTTTTCCAATAATTTATATAGATTTTTCTTTTCCCATCTATTTCCATTATTTTTAAATGTATTTCCATCCATTGTTTTATCTCTACCTTTTAGCCTTTTTTGATTCCTTCACCCCACCCCACCCCCACTAGGGCTAACTGTACCTTGCTCGTCCTGCTTTCTACCCTTAATTAGCACATTCCTTAGATAATATCACCACCTTCAACACCTCTTTGTCCTTTTGTCTGTGACATCTTTTGGCTATCTCCACCTATCACTGGCCCTCTATCCAGCTCTATCTGTGCCACCCCCCACCCCCCTTAAACCAGCTTATATTTCACCTCTCTTTTATTTTTACTTAGTTCTGTTGAAGAGTCATACGGACTCGAAACGTTAACTGTGTTCCTCTCCACAGATGCTGCCAGACCTGCTGAGTTTTTCCAGGTATTTTTGTATTTTTGTTCTGGATTTCCAGCATCTGCCGTTTTTTGCTTTTATCCGACTAATTCTTCCCTGGACCACGCCCACCCCTGACTGCACCCACCCCTGACTACCCCTATCCCTGACTACGCCCCACCCTGACTACATCAGCCTGAACCATATGCCCTGACTACAATCCACCAACTACATCCTCTAAGCTACAGTCCCCACCTCCAGACTACGCCTCCTTCAACTGCGACCCCCAGCTACAACCAACCTGACTAAACTGACCCCGACTGCAACTCCCTGACTATGCCCCTCCCCCTGAATGCCCCTCCCCCAACTACCGCCTCCACCGCCCCTCCCACTAACTAACATCCCCCTCACTGACCTCCCGAGCCTCCCCATTGACTACCTGATGCCCCCCACTGCATAACCCCCACTGACCACACCCGTGACCATCCCCTGACTGCCTGGCCCTCCCCAACCACCTGACCACCCAACCACACCCCCCACCCTTCCGAATGACCATCTGACTCACCCTACACCCCACTTCCCCCAATTCTGTTGGCTTATTTTGCGGCACCTATTGCTGTAAAAAAAAGGAGGCACGTCTTTCTTACCTCCGACTCAACAGAAGGCCTCGGGAACCCACTGCACTGCACTGTTCGACCCGGCCTGAATCGAACTCTTGCCACTTCACAGAAGGCTCCGGCCATTATCTGCTCATCTATCCCATTGCTGTTTGTGGGAATTTGCTGCCACATTACAACAGTGACTACACTTCAAAAGTACCTGATTGGGCTTAAAGCGCTTTGGGATGACCTCAGGCTGTGAAAGGCACTATATAAATGCAAACTGTTGTTTCTTTCAAGAGATGGGCAGGGTAGAAAATAATGTGAAATTGAAAATTGAAGAGCTCCAGGCTTTCAGGCTACCCTTCAATTTTGACACCTGGGCTTGGATCCACTTGAAACTGATAGAATGGAAATCTCTGTTTCTCACATTTGCAATATGTATTCAACCTGCACATGTACATTGACTCGATATTTGGTATGTGGTGAGTGTGTCGTTGGGCATAAAATGGGTGCAACACTGAAATTTAGCAGCACGAGGGCCTGTGTCCAATCTGTGCACGCATTCGGGCTGCTACAAAATTCACTGGGAACTCATTTTACAAGCTTTCAAGGCACCTCTGTAAAGGAGTTACTTGTTCCCTTGTATATGCTAATGAGAGATCCAGTGACCGTTTGAGGAGTCTTATGGGAAATTTGTTTCCGATGTGGGAAGCAGAAGTTTGAACACACTTCCCTCAATATTCTCCAATGGCCTGAACCTGAGCCAGTCTCCAGTCCATTTTCTTTAGCGAGAATCGCAAGGATAAAGGAAGAGATTGATGGATACGGAGTCGTTGTGAGACAATTAAGGGCGGTGACTGGAAGCTTGAACATAAAAACAAAAAACTGCGGATGCTGGAAATCCAAAACAAAGACAGAATTACCTGGAAAAACTCAGCAGGTCTGGCAGCATCGGCGGAGAAGAAAAGAGTTGACGTTTCGAGTCCTCATGACCCTTCAACAGTATTAGGTGAATCCAAGGAGAGGGGTGAAATATAAGCTGGTTTAAGGCGGGGGAGGGGGGGGGGGGTGCGGGGGGAGAAGTGGAGGGGATTGGTATGGTGGTAGGGACAAGCAAACAGTGATAGGAGCAGATCATCAAAAGATGTCACAGACAAAAGAACAAAAGAACACAGAGGTGTTGAAGTTGGTGATATTATCTAAACGAATGTGCTAATTAAGAATGGATGATAGGGCACTCAAGGTATAGCTCTAGTGGGGGTGAGAGAGGAAGTGAAGGGGCAAGTGTTACATCTTTTGCGTGGGAATGGGGAGATGCCATAGGTGGGGGTTGAGGAGTAGGGAGTGATGGAGGAGTGGACCTCCAGAAACATGATAGGGTCCCCCTTGTCCTCACTTATCACCCCACCAGCCTCCGCATTCAAAGGATCATCCTCCGCCATTTCCGCCAACTCCAGCATGATGCCATCACCAAACACATCTTCCCTTCACACCCCCTGTCAGCATTCCGTAGGGATCATTCCCTCTGGGACACCCTGGTCCACTCCTCCATCACCACCTACTCCTCAACCCCCACCTCTGGCACCTCCCCATGCCCACGCAAAAGATGTAATACTTGCCCCTTCACTGCCTCTCTCCTCACTGTCCAAGGGCCCAAACGCTCCTTTCAAGTGAAGCAGCATTTCATTTGCATTTCCCCCAACTTAGTCTACTATATTCGTTGCTCCTAATGCGGTCTCCTCTACATTGGAGAGACCAAACGTAAACTGGGCGACCGCTTTGCAGAACACCTGCGGTCTGTCCGCAAGAATGACCCAAACCTCCCTGTCGCTTGCCATTTTAACACTCCACCCTGCTCTCTTGCCCACATGTCTGTCCTTGGCTTGCTGCATTGTTCCAGTGAAGTCCAATGCAAACTGGAGGAACAGCATCTCATCTTCCGACTAGGCACTTTACAGCCTTCCGGACTGAATATTGAATTCAACAACTTTAGGTCTTGAACTCCCTCCTCCATCCCCACCCCCTTTTTGTTTCTTCCCCCTTCCTTTTGTTTTTCCCAATAATTTATATAGATTTTTCTTTTCCCACCTATTTCCATTATTTTTAAATCTTTTATGCTCCCCCCACCCCCACTAGAGCTATACCTTGAGTGCCCTACCATCCATTCTTAATTAGTACATTCGTTTAGATAATATCACCAACTTTAACACCTCTGTGTTCTTTTGTTCTGTTGTCTGTGAGATCTTTTGATGATCTTCTTCTATTACTGCTTGCTTGTCCCTACAACCACACCCCCCTCCACTTCTCTCCCCCCACCCAATGCCTCCCCCCCCCATCCCCCACCTTAAACCAGCTTATATTTCACTCCTCTCCTTGGATTCACCTAGTTCTGTTGAAGGGTCATGAGGACTCGAAACGTCAACTCTTTTCTTCTCCGCCGATGCTGCAAGACCTGCTGAGTTTTTCCAGGTAATTTTGTTTATGTTTTGGATTTCCAGCATCCGCAGTTTTTTTGTTTTTATCTCTGTGTTTAATTGACTGCAACAGCTTTTCAAGAAATGCCCACCTTGAAGAAGTTTTGTTCATCTCTGCAACAAGATTTCCTTATCTCTCTTTTGCCTTGTTCACCTTCATTGCTTTCCATTTCTCTCCTGGTGTTTGACAAGGTGTTTACTAAAACCCGCTTTCACAGTGACTGTCTCCGTCTCTGACTTACCCCACATGGATTTCAATTCGTGTTTCGAACCCACCCAGGATTACAGGTATCTCTGGGACATAAGACGTTTCTCAGACTGCTGTTCCCATCAGATTCTGAGATCCACACTCAGTGCCATGCGCCGCCATATGAACACACTCGATCTCTCTCTCTCCAGCAGCACCGCCATACCCTTTATCAAAGCTGCGCGTGCCCCCAGTTTCATTTTATTCTTCGTCTCATCCGACGCCTCAACAAGAAACTTTTTCTCTTTCTCTCAAGTGCTAAGGAACGCAACCTCCAACAACTCATCGACACCAACACCCATCTAGGACCCTCCACCCCAGCCTGTCCCTCCGTCCCCATCCCATCTTCCAATCCCAACCCCAGCCGTGTATTTACTAAACCCACTGACCTTCCCCTCTCCGATGCTGAACATTCAGCGCTCAGCAAATGACTTAGTTTCATACCCTTACGCCCTCATCTCAATGAATTTCGGGCTCGGCGATGCTGAACTCTTCTTCTGCCGTCTTCGTCTCCCGGCTCACTTCTTTGGGCAGGAGTCCTCTCCCTGTTCAACAGATCCTTTCACCCACCTCCAATATTCTCCCTCCACCTGGACCCCTCCCTCTGGATTCTTACCTTCTCTTGATCTTTTCATTGAGAACTGTCAGCGCGACATTAGCCGTCTCAATTTCTCTGCTCCTTTCACCCATTCTAATCTCTCTCTCTGAACTTACTGCATTCCGTTCTCTCAGGTCCAACCCTGACATTGTCATCAAACCCGCTGACAATGGTGGTGCTGTTGTTATCTGGCGCACTGACCTCTACCTCGTGGAGGCTGAGCGTCAACTCGCAGACACTTCCTCCTACCTCTCCCTGGACCATGACCCCACCACTGAACATCAAGCCATTGTTTCCAGGACTGTCACTGACCTCATCTCCTCTGGGGATCTTCCTCCCACAGCTTCCAACCTGATAGTCGCCCAACCTCGGACGGCCCGCTTCTAACTCCTACCCAAAATCCACAACGAGAACTGTCCCAGTAGACCGATCATGTCAGCTTGCTCCTGTCCCACAGAACTCATTTATCGTTATCTTGACTCCCTTCTCTCTCCCCTTGTCCGGTCTCTTCCCACCTACATCCGTGATTCCTCTGACACCTTACGTCACATCAACAATTTCCAGTTCCCTGGCCCCAACTGCTTCCTCTTCACCATGGACGTCCAATCCCTCTACACCTCCTTCCCCCACCAGGATGGTCTGAGGGCCCTTAGCTTCTTCCTCGAACAGAGGCCCGAACAATCCCCATCCACCACTACTCTCCTCCGTCTGGCTGAACTTGTTCTCACGCTGAACAATTTCTCCTTCAACTCCTCTCACTTCCTCCAAATAAAAGGTGTGCCTATGGGTACCCGCATGGGCCCCAGCTATGCCTGTCTCTTTATGGGGTATGTGGAACATTCCTTGTTCCAGTCCTAATCCGGCCCCCTTCCACAACTTTTTCTCCGGTACATCGATGATTACTTTGGTGCTGCTTCATGCTCTCGTCGGGACTTGGAAAAATTTATTAATTTTGCTTCCAACCTCATTTTCACGTGGTCCATCTCTGACACTTCCCTTCCCTTCCTTGAACTCTCTGTCTCAATCTCTGGTGATAGACTGTCCACCAATATCCATTACAAGCCTACCGACTCCCACAGCTACCTCGACTACAGCTCCTCACACCCCGCTTCCTGTAAGGACTCCATCCCATTCTCTCAGTTCCTTCGCCTCCGTTGCATCTGTTCCGATGATGCTACCTTCAAAAACAGTTCCTTTGACATGTCCTCCTTCTTCCTTAACCGAGGTTTTCCACCCACGGTCGTTGACAGGGCCTTCAACCGTGTCCGGCCCATTTCCCACGCATCCGCCCTCACGCCTTCTCCTCCATCCCAGAAACATGATAGGGTCCCCCTTGTCCTCACTTATCACCCCACCAGCCTCCGCATTCAAAGAATCATCCTCCACCATTTCCACCAACTCCAGCATGATGCCACCACCAAACACATCTTCCCTTCAACCCCCTGTCGGCATTCCGTAGGGATCGTTCCTTCAGGGACATCCTGGTCCACTCCTCCATCACCCCCAACTCCTCAACTCCCACCTATGGCACCTCCCCATGCCCATGCAAAAGATGTAATACTTGCCCCTTCACTTCCTCTCTCCTCACCGTCCAAGGGCCCAAACACTCCTTTCAAGTGAAGCAGCATTTCACTTGCATTTCCCCCAACTTAGTTTACTGTATTCATTGCTCCCAATGCAGTCCCCTCTACATTGGAGTGACCAAACATAAACTGGGCGACCGCTTTGCAGAACACCTGTGGTCTGTCCGCAAGAATGACCCAAACCTCCCTGTCGCTTGCCATTTTAACACTCCACCCTGCTCTCTTGCCCACATGTCTGTCCTTGGCTTGCTGCATTGTTGCAGTGAAGCTCAACGCAAACTGGAGGAACAGCATCTCATCTTCCAACTAGGCACTTTACAGTCTTCTGGACTGAATATTGAATTCAACAACTTTAGGTCTTGAACTCCCTCCTCCATCCCCACCCCTTTTCTGTTTCTTCCCCCTTCCTTTTGTTTTTTCCAATAATTTATTTAGATTTTTCTTTTCCCACCTATTTCCATTATTTTTAAATCTTTTATGCTCCCCCCACCCCCACTAGAGCTATACATTGAGTGCCCTACCATCCATTCTTAATTAGCACATTCGTTTAGATAATATCACCAACTTCAACACCTCTGTGTTCTTTTGTTCTTTTGTCTGTTACATCTTTTGATGATCTGCTCCTATCACTGCTTGCTTGTCCCTACCACCACACCAATCCCCTCCACTTCTCTCCCCCCACTCAACCACCTCCCCCCCCAACCCCCCACCTTAAACCAGCTTATATTTTACTCCTCTCCTTGGATTCACCTAGTTCTGTTGAAGGATCATGAGGACTCGAAACGTCAACTCTTTTCTTCTCCGCCGATGCTGCCAGACCTGCTGAGTTTTTCCAGGTAATTCTGTTTTTGTTTTGGAAGCTTGGACATGTTTAGCATTTTTGGAAAAGATGGATGAACTATCTGTTGCTCAGTTTCCTTCAGCATCCGTGTATCTTTTGCATACATGTTGAAAACTATTCCCGGGTTTTCCATATATCTTCTCCTGTATCCTTTCCAATTTAATCCACTCTTATTAATGCAGAGCAATGAATCAACATCAGCCGCTCAGACATTGTATTTTTTTATATATGAGGACATTGCAAGTGCTTGGATTCCCTTCCGTTAATTTTAATGGAAAACAAAGAGAATGGGGTCCAGTGGGAAGATCAAAAGGGCATTGTTCTTAAAGTTCAAAACTGCTCAACTGCTTATTTTAATGATACATTGATGCAGCATTTGCACAGAGATTTAGCACCTTCACTGATGAGTTTGTAGATTGTGCTGTTTGGATTGTTACAGTTCATTGAGCTGTTTACGTATGTATTTATTCAGATATTGCTGTATAAACATTGCTAATTGTTGGTTGTGGATTTGTAAACATTTGCAGACAGCTGCAGCAGTTATTACTCCTGCCATTTAGCATTGATGTGTGAGATTTGTAGTCATAAAGTGCAGTAGTTGGAAGGATATTCATCGTAGACCTTGTGTCAAATTGTCTTTCATGGACCTTTTGGAGCACAGCTTTATTTGTCTGACTGCACAATACTTCTTCAATTGAAATATCAATTTTAAAAACTGACTGGCGAGTTCACAACTGCAGTATGAGTGTAGAGGAAGAGTTAATCAATGAAATGCCTATTCTGGTGAATGAGAGGTAGTTGACGCTGTATTGGAAAATGAAGAACTTTCTCGACAGAGACAGAATTGGCTTTTCCTTGCATATTGCAGGGGAGTTGGTGGAATGGATAAATCAAGTCCTTAGGAACATCAGTAGCTGCTTCTATATTTTGATTAAGTGAAATGTTCTCCATGTAGCTGTTTCTCACAAGTTGAGACACATGGGTAAGAAGAACTCTGTTTGAAATCATGCTCTGGTTTGGCAAAAGGTCCAGATTTGTTTGCTTTGCATTATTTATATTATCTATCCCATAATAATAAAATGAATTCTGATGTTTCATTATATTCTTTCATTTGTAAATAAATACTTAGTTAGGTTAGCCTGTTTAGGTTCATACCTGTGTTTGATGTTCCACCTTACCAAATTATAGTGCAGCACATGTATCATGCCAGATGTTGGTTACCCAATGTATAAATTGCCTAGCCTAAATTTGCTTTTCACAACCACAGCCTTAAAATCAGGCTTGTCTGACATTTGAACCTGATAGCTCTTTATTAAAAGCAAGAATGATTATCCTAATCCAAAGAACCACCACTTAGTGGTAACAGATTATACATTGTAGAATCTAGAAGGCATTATCCTTCTAACATTAATGCTAAATAAGTCTGCTTGCATTTCGATCATGCTTTACTACATCTGACTTACAAAGGGCTTCCTACAATGAGTGGTGTGGAGATGTTATGTAGGCAGAGATATAGCTTAATTGACACAGGAGATTAGATTGAGAAGTTCAAGCAATATCTTTTATTTCTGCCTATGGCACTCCGGTGTAAGGTTTGGGGGTTACCTTATGAAGAAAAATTGGGCAGGCTGGGTTATATCCATTGGAGTTTAGAAGAATGAGAAGTGACCTGATTGAAACATACAAGATTCTGAGGGGAGTTGACAGGGTGGATGCTGAAAGGATGTTTCCCCTTGTGGGAAAGACTAGAACTAGGGGACACCGTTTAAGAATGAGGGGTCGCACATTTAAGACAGAGATGAGGAGATTTTATTTCCCTCAGAGGGTTGTGAGTCTTTGGAACTGTCCTCCCCAGAGAGCAGGGGCTGCAAGGCCATTGAATATTTTTAAGCCAGAGGTAGACAAATTCTTGACTAACAAAAGAGTCAAAGGTTATCAGAAGGAGGCAGGAATGTGGATTTGAGGCCACAATCAGATCAGCCGGCTCCAGAGGGCCAAATGGCCTACTCCTGTTCCTAATTCTTATGTTCATATGCTGAGGGAGTGCTGCACTGTCGAAGGTGCCATCTTTCGGATGATTCGTGAGAACAAGTCCATGTAAAGAATCCCATGACACTATGTTGAAGGGCAGGGATGTTCTCTCCACGGTCCTAGCCAATATTTATCCCTTGACCAACATTACTAAAATGAACTATCTGGTCATTAACCCATGTGTGCTTGCTGAGTGCAAAATGGCTGCTGCTTTGCCTAGATTACAACAATGACAATGTTTTAAAAGAATTTTGTTGGCTGTGAAGCACTTTGGTACATCCTGAGGCCATGAACGTTGCCATATGAATGCAAATCTGTTGTGTCATGTCAGCCTGGAGAGCTTTGTTTAGACTAAGAAACAGATTGTTCATAAATAATGAAAAGTATTGAAAAATTAATGCTTTGCTAATCCATGACTCGAAGGGACCAATTCAAAATCTTAATTTGGAATTCATATAAAGGCAAAGCAGCAAAGAAAACAAAATCTTTACCACCATGAACTGTGAGTCAATGGCACATCCCTTTCTGCGCTGCAACCTTAATTATAGGTTATTAACTTGTTCAATATTTTTTTGGTGTGAATACAAATAAAAAAGTGGCAGAAACAGACAGTTTTGTGATGGGGGTAAAAAATATTAAAGAGAATGTACTTAGTTCTCTGCGGTAATGTGTTCCCAACCACTGCTTGTCCTGGGCAACAACAATCTGCATTTATGTTGTACTTTTTTTGTAGTTAAATATCTCAGATGCTTCACAGGAGGAGTATTGTCAAACAAAATTTGACACTGAGTCCTGTAAGGAGATGTTAGAGCAGGTGACCAAAGGATGTACTATCAAAGGAGTCTCTTAAATGGGGAGATAATGGTGGCGAGGCAGAGAAGTTCAGGGATGGAATTCCAGATTTTAGGGCCCAGACTACTGAATGCACAGCTGTCAAGGCTGGGGTGATAAAAACCAGAGGTAGGTAAAAGGCCAGAATTGGAGGAGCCCAGAAATCTTAGAGAGTTGTAGGGCTGGAGATGGAACATAGGATCAGGAATAGGCCATTCAGCTTTGTAAGCTTGTTTCGACATTCTGTTTGATATGACTGGTCTGAATATTAACCTCGCCTACCAGACTTGGTTCCATGACCTTTAATACTCTTGTTGAACAAAGATCCATCAATCTCAGTTTTGAAATTTTCAAATTGCCCCCAGCCTCAACAACTTTTTGGGGAGAGCATTCTCGATGTCCACTGCCCTCTGTGTGAAGAAATAGCTCCTAACCTCATTCCTGAATGGTTTAGCTCTAATGTTAAAAAGATTGGGGCTTATACAGCACTTTTCGTGACCTCTAGATGTCCCAAAGCACTTTACAGCCAATGAAGTACTTTTGAAGTGTAGTCACTGTTGTAAAGTAAGAAACAAAGCAGCCAATTTATACGCAGGGATTTCCCACAAACAACAATGTGATAATCAGCAGGAAATCTGTTCCTTTGTGATGTTAATTGATTAATATTGGCAAGGACTCCACAGCTCTGAAGAAGAGTCATATGGACTCGAAAGGTTAGCTCTGTTTCTCTCTCCACAGATGCTGCCAGACCTGCTGAGTTTTTCCAGCATTTTCTGTTTCTATTTCAGATTTCCAGCATCCACAGCATTTTGCTATTACATTAGGAATAGCTCACCTACTCTTCTAAGTAGCACCATGGGCTTTTTCACATCTATCTGAGAGGGCAGGTAGGGCTTCAGTTTAACTTCTAATTGAAAGACCATCTTCTCAGTACTGCAATGGGATGTGAGCCAAGATTTTTGTGCTCAAGTCCTGGTGTGGGACTCAAACCCACAACCTTTTGACTCAGAGACATGAGACCTACCAGCTAAGCTAAGTTGACACATGTCACCTCGGTCTGGACTCCCCCTGCTCCAGAGGAAATAGTTTCTCCATGTCAACCTTCTCAACTCCTTTCATCACCTTAAGTACATCAGTTAGATCACCCTGAATCTTGTATATTCAAGGGAATACCAGCCTAGCAGTCTGACCTCATAATTTAATCTTTTTAGCCCAGGGATCATTCTGGTGAACATGCACTGCAACCCCTCCAAAGCCAATATATCCTATCTGAGATAGTGTCCAGAGCTGATTGCAATACTTCAGATGGGGTCTAACTAGCATTCTGCATGACTGTCACATAACGTCCATCCCTTTGTATTCCAATCCTCTTGAGATAGAGACCAACATTCTAATAACCTTTTTAATTAACTTTTGTCCCTGACCTCTAGCTTTTAGTGATTTCTGCACTTGGACATCTAAATCTCTCTGCCCGTTCACAGTTCTTCTATTCCCAACATGCTCTGATCTATGTTTCTTGGGTTCGAATGGGATGACCTAAATCTGCCACAGTTTTGCTCCCTCAATTAATCTATTAATGACCCTTTCCAACTTTCTGCTCCCATCAGCACTATTTACTGTGCCGCTTAATTTAGTGTCATCAGTAAATTTAAATATACCGCTCTCTAGTCTTTCATCCAACTCATTTATATATATAATGAAAAGCTAAGGCCCTGGAGGACAGATCCCCAGGGACACAACTAATCACATCCTGCTTTTGAGCACTTACCCCAACCCTCTGTCTCCTACCTCCTAACCACTTCCCTATCCAAGCCAATAGGTGCCTCCAGTTCCAGGCGCCTTCATTTTTGTTAATTCTATCTTGTGTGGAACCTTATTGAATGCCTTCTAGAAGTCTATATAGGTAACATTTATGGACATTCCCTTATCCAGATGTCCGTTACCTTCTCAAAACATTCAACTAGGTTTGTTAGACTTGACTTGCCCTTTACAATCCATGCAGGCTCTCTCTGATCAGTTTGTATCTATCTAAATGCTCAGTCACTCTGTCCCTAATAACAAGGTTCTGGTAATTTGCCCACAGGAGACAGTCAACCAATAGGTCCATCATTTCCTAGTTTAGCTCCCCTCCCCTGCTTAAGTATGTCAGGCAAATCGCGCTGACATTTGCCAGTGCCATAGGCGTCACTTAAAAAGGTGCCACTTGCAGCATATTAACTGCACCAACTATTTTGGACAGTTCAATGGTTTCCTCTCGCCTCATTAATCAATTTACTGACATAAAAAGCTCTGCTGATTTCAGGCAAAGTTTGGTCTTCAAGAAGACTCAATCAGCTGCTTGCACCTCGCTGAACTCCAATTATCTTAGTGATGTATCTGTATGTAAATGGTAAGCTAACTGTTTATTTTCCTCCCTCATTCCTGTCATACTTCTAGAAGGTGGCAAATACCTTTTTATTCTATTGAAAGGTAGCCTAATTAACAGCAATGCAGGATTTCTAAGTGGAGACTCCAGCACTTCTACATTAAGCCTATAAAGTCATATGTTGATTACGTTCCATTTAGGTTTTTATCATCCATTAATCACATTAATGACACATTGCTGGATAAATAATGGAGAATTCGTGCCACACACTGTTATTAAAGTGTAAATCAGCCAGCATATTCAGGGGATGAAGAGAAATGCAGGTCAAAGGTCTAACTAAGGGCACATGCAGTGAGATGCGCCTCTCCAGCAAGATTTGGACCAACACAATTGCTAATCATGATAACTGCTGAAGACACTGGGAACCACAGGGGTCATGTAGAGATAAAAACAAAAAAACTGCGGATGCTGGAAATCCAAAACAAAAACAGAATTACCTGGAAAAACTCAGCAGGTCTGGCAGCATCGGCGGAGAAGAAAAGAGTTGACGTTTCGAGTCCTCATGACCCTTCAACAGAACTTGAGTTCGAGTCCAGGAAAGAGCTGAAATATAAGCTGGTTTAAGGTGTGTGTGTGGGGGGTGGAGAGATAGAGAGACAGAGAGGTGGAGGGGGTTGGTGTGGTTGTAGCGACAAACAAGCAGTGATAGAAGCAGATCATCAAAAGATGTCAACAACAATAGTACAATAGAACACATAGGTGTTAAAGTTAAAGTTGGTGATATTATCTAAACGAATGTGCTAATTAAGAATGGATGGTAGGGCACTCAAGGTATAGCTCTAGTGGGTTTTTTTTTATTTTATATAATGGAAATAGGTGGGAAAAGGAAAATCTTTATAATTTATTGGGGAAAAAAAAAAGGGGGAAACAGAAAGGGGGTGGGGATGGGGGAGGGGACTCACGACCTAAAGTTGTTGAATTCAACATTCAGTCCGGAAGGCTGTAAAGTCCCTAGTCGGAAGATGAGGTGTTGTTCCTCCAGTTTGCGTTGGGCTTCACTGGAACAATGCAGCAAGCCAAGGACAGACATGTGGGCAAGAGAGCAGGGTGGAGTGTTAAAATGGCAAGCGACAGGGAGGTTTGGGTCATTCTTGCGGACAGACCGCAGGTGTTCTGCAAAGCGGTCGCCCAGTTTACGTTTGGTCTCTCCAATGTAGAGGAGACCACATTGGGAGCAACGAATGCAGTAGACTAAGTTGGGGGAAATGCAAGTGAAATGCTGCTTCACTTGAAAGGAGTGTTTGGGTCCTTGGACGGTGAGGAGAGAGGAAGTGAAGGGGCAGGTGTTGCATCTTTTGCGTGGGCAAGGGGTTGTGCCATAGGAGGGGGTTGAGGAGTAGGGGGTGATGGAGGAGTGGACCAGGGTGTCCCGGAGGGAGCGATCCCTACGGAATGCCGATAAGGGGGGTGAAGGGAAGATGTGTTTGGTAGTGGCATCATGCTGGAGTTGGCGGAAATGGCGGAGGATGATCCTTTGAATGCGGAGGCTGGTGGGGTGATAAGTGAGGACAAGGGGGACCCTATCATGTTTCTGGGAGGGAGGAGAAGGAGTGAGGGCGGATGCGCGGGAGATGGGCCGGACACGGTTGAGGGCCCTGTCAACGACCGTGGGTGGAAAACCTCGGTTAAGGAAGAAGGAGGACATGTCAGAGGAACTGTTTTTGAATGTAGCATCATCGGAACAGATGCGACGGAGGCGAAGGAACTGAGAGAATGGGATGGAGTCCTTACAGGAAGTGGGGTGTGAGGAGCTGTAGTCGAGATAGCTGTGGGTGTCGGTGGGTTTGTAATGGATATTGGTGGACAGTCTATCACCAGAGATTGAGACAGAGAGGTCAAGGAAGGGAAGGGAAGTGTCAGAGATGGACCACGTGAAAATGATGGAGGGGTGGAGATTGGAAGCAAAATTAATAAATTTTTCCAAGTCCTGACGAGAGCATGAAGCAGCACCGAAATAATCATCGATGTACCGGAGAAAGAGTTGTGGAAGGGGGCCGGAGTAGGACTGCAACAAGGAATGTTCCACATACCCCATAAAGAGACAGGCATAGCTGGGGCCCATGCGGGTACCCATAGCCACACCTTTTATTTGGAGGAAGTGAGAGGAGTTGAAGGAGAAATTGTTCAGCGTGAGAACAAGTTCAGCCAGACGGAGGAGAGTAGTGGTGGATGGGGATTGTTCGGGCCTCTGTTCGAGGAAGAAGCTAAGGGCCCTCAGACCATCCTGGTGGGGGATGGAGGTGTAGAGGGATTGGACGTCCATGGTGAAGAGGAAGCGGTAGGGGCCAGGGAACTGGAAATTGTTGATGTGACGTAAGGTGTCAGAGGAATCACGGATGTAGGTGGGAAGGGACTGGACAAGGGGAGAGAGAAGGGATTCAAGATAACGAGAAATGAGTTCTGTGGGGCAGGAGCAAGCTGAGACGATCGGTCTACCGGGGCAGTTCTGTTTGTGGATTTTGGGTAGGAGATAGAAGCGGGCCGTCCGAGGTTGGGCAACTATCAGGTTGGAAGCTGTGGGAGGGAGATCCCCAGAGGAGATGAGGTCAGTGACAGTCCTGGAAACAATGGCTTGATGTTCAGTGGTGGGGTCATGGTCCAGGGAGAGGTAGGAGGAAGTGTCTGCGAGTTGACGCTCAGCCTCCGCGTGGTAGAGGTCAGTGCGCCAGACAACAACAGCACCACCCTTGTCAGCGGGTTTGATGACAATGTCAGGGTTGGACCTGAGAGAATGGAGTGCAGTAAGTTCAGAGAGAGACAGGTTAGAATGGGTGAGAGGAGCAGAGAAATTGAGACGACTAATGTCGCGCCGACAGTTCTCAATGAAAAGATCGAGAGAAGGTAAGAATCCAGAGGGAGGGGTCCAGGTGGAGGGAGAATATTGAAGATGGGTAAAAGGATCCGTTGAACTGGGAGAGGACTCCTGCCCAAAGAAGTGAGCCCGGAGACGAAGACGGCGGAAGAAGAGTTCAGTATCATGCCGAGCCCGAAATTCATTGAGGTGAGGGCGTAAGGGTATGAAACTAAGTCCTTTGCTGAGCACTGAACGTTCAGCATCGGAGAGGGGAAGGTCAGGGGGTATAGTGAATACACGGCTGGGGTTGGGATTGGAAGATGGGGTGGGGACGGAGGGACAGGCAGGGGTGGAGGGTCCTAGATGGGTGTTGGTGTCGATGAGTTGTTGGAGCTTGTGTTCCTTAGCACTTGAGAGAAAGAGAAAAAGTTTCTTGTTGAGGCGTCGGATGAGCCGAAGGATAAAATGAAACTGGGGGCACGCGCAGCTTTGAAAAAGGGTACGGCGGTGCTGCTGGAGGGAGAGGTCGAGTGTGTTCATATGGCGGCGCATGGCACTGAGAGTGGATTTCAGAATGTGACGGGAACAGCAGTCCGAGAAACGTTTTATGTCCCGGAGATACCTGTAATCCTGGGTGGGTTCGAAACATGAGGGGTGGAATTTCAGTTGAAATCCATGTGGGGTAAGTCGGAGACGGAGACAGTCACTGAGAAAGGAGATATGGCTGTGAAAGCGGGTTTTAGTAAACACCTTGTCAAACACTAGGAGAGAAATGGAAAGCAATGAAGGTGAACAAGGCAACAGAGAAATCCGGAAATCTTGTCGCAGAGAGGAACAGAACTTCTTCAAGGAGGTAGGCATTTCTTGAAGAGCAGTGGCAGTCAATTAAACACAGAGATAAAAACAAAAAAACTGCGGATGCTGGAAATCCAAAACAAAAACAGAATTACCTGGAAAAACTCAGCATGTCTGGCAGCATCGGCGGAGAAGAAAAGAGTTGACGTTTCGAGTCCTCATGACCCTTCAACAGAACTTGAGTTCGAGTCCAGGAAAGAGCTGAAATATAAGCTGGTTTAAGGTGTGTGTGTGGGGGGTGGAGAGATAGAGAGACAGAGAGGTGGAGGGGGTTGGTGTGGTTGTAGCGACAAACAAGCAGTGATAGAAGCAGATCATCAAAAGATGTCAACAACAATAGTACAATAGAACACATAGGTGTTAAAGTTAAAGTTGGTGATATTATCTAAACGAATGTGCTAATTAAGAATGGATGGTAGGGCACTCAAGGTATAGCTCTAGTGGGTTTTTTTTTTTATTTTATATAATGGAAATAGGTGGGAAAAGGAAAATCTTTATAATTTATTGGGGAAAAAAAAAAGAAGGGGGAAACAGAAAGGGGGTGGGGATGGGGGAGGGGACTCACGACCTAAAGTTGTTGAATTCAACATTCAGTCCGGAAGGCTGTAAAGTCCCTAGTCGGAAGATGAGGTGTTGTTCCTCCAGTTTGCGTTGGGCTTCACTGGAACAATGCAGCAAGCCAAGGACAGACATGTGGGCAAGAGAGCAGGGTGGAGTGTTAAAATGGCAAGCGACAGGGAGGTTTGGGTCATTCTTGCGGACAGACCGCAGGTGTTCTGCAAAGCGGTCGCCCAGTTTACGTTTGGTCTCTCCAATGTAGGGGAGACCACATTGGGAGCAACGAATGCGGTAGACTAAGTTGGGGGAAATGCAAGTGAAATGCTGCTTCACTTGAAAGGAGTGTTTGGGTCCTTGGACGGTGAGGAGAGAGGAAGTGAAGGGGCAGGTGTTGCATCTTTTGCGTGGGCAAGGGGTTGTGCCATAGGAGGGGGTTGAGGAGTAGGGGGTGATGGAGGAGTGGACCAGGGTGTCCCGGAGGGAGCGATCCCTACGGAATGCCGATAAGGGGGGTGAAGGGAAGATGTGTTTGGTAGTGGCATCATGCTGGAGTTGGCGGAAATGGCGGAGGATGATCCTTTGAATGCGGAGGCTGGTGGGGTGATAAGTGAGGACAAGGGGGACCCTATCATGTTTCTGGGAGGGAGGAGAAGGAGTGAGGGCGGATGCGCGGGAGATGGGCCGGACACGGTTGAGGGCCCTGTCAACGACCGTGGGTGGAAAACCTCGGTTAAGGAAGAAGGAGGACATGTCAGAGGAACTGTTTTTGAATGTAGCATCATCGGAACAGATGCGACGGAGGCGAAGGAACTGAGAGAATGGGATGGAGTCCTTACAGGAAGTGGGGTGTGAGGAGCTGTAGTCGAGATAGCTGTGGGTGTCGGTGGGTTTGTAATGGATATTGGTGGACAGTCTATCACCAGAGATTGAGACAGAGAGGTCAAGGAAGGGAAGGGAAGTGTCAGAGATGGACCACGTGAAAATGATGGAGGGGTGGAGATTGGAAGCAAAATTAATAAATTTTTCCAAGTCCTGACGAGAGCATGAAGCAGCACCGAAATAATCATCGATGTACCGGAGAAAGAGTTGTGGAAGGGGGCCGGAGTAGGACTGCAACAAGGAATGTTCCACATACCCCATAAAGAGACAGGCATAGCTGGGGCCCATGCGGGTACTCATAGCCACACCTTTTATTTGGAGGAAGTGAGAGGAGTTGAAGGAGAAATTGTTCAGCGTGAGAACAAGTTCAGCCAGACGGAGGAGAGTAGTGGTGGATGGGGATTGTTCGGGCCTCTGTTCGAGGAAGAAGCTAAGGGCCCTCAGACCATCCTGGTGGGGGATGGAGGTGTAGAGGGATTGGACGTCCATGGTGAAGAGGAAGCGGTAGGGGCCAGGGAACTGGAAATTGTTGATGTGACGTAAGGTGTCAGAGGAATCACGGATGTAGGTGGGAAGGGACTGGACAAGGGGAGAGAGAAGGGAGTCAAGATAACGAGAAATGAGTTCTGTGGGGCAGGAGCAAGCTGAGACGATCGGTCTACCGGGGCAGTTCTGTTTGTGGATTTTGGGTAGGAGATAGAAGCGGGCCGTCCGAGGTTGGGCAACTATCAGGTTGGAAGCTGTGGGAGGGAGATCCCCAGAGGAGATGAGGTCAGTGACAGTCCTGGAAACAATGGCTTGATGTTCAGTGGTGGGGTCATGGTCCAGGGAGAGGTAGGAGGAAGTGTCTGCGAGTTGACGCTCAGCCTCCGCGTGGTAGAGGTCAGTGCGCCAGACAACAACAGCACCACCCTTGTCAGCGGGTTTGATGACAATGTCAGGGTTGGACCTGAGAGAATGGAGTGCAGTAAGTTCAGAGAGAGACAGGTTAGAATGGGTGAGAGGAGCAGAGAAATTGAGACGACTAATGTCGCGCCGACAGTTCTCAATGAAAAGATCGAGAGAAGGTAAGAATCCAGAGGGAGGGGTCCAGGTGGAGGGAGAATATTGAAGATGGGTAAAAGGATCCGTTGAACTGGGAGAGGACTCCTGCCCAAAGAAGTGAGCCCGGAGACGAAGACGGCGGAAGAAGAGTTCAGTATCATGCCGAGCCCGAAATTCATTGAGGTGAGGGCGTAAGGGTATGAAACTAAGTCCTTTGCTGAGCACTGAACGTTCAGCATCGGAGAGGGGAAGGTCAGGGGGTATAGTGAATACATGGCTGGGGTTGGGATTGGAAGATGGGGTGGGGACGGAGGGACAGGCAGGGGTGGAGGGTCCTAGATGGGTGTTGGTGTCGATGAGTTGTTGGAGCTTGTGTTCCTTAGCACTTGAGAGAAAGAGAAAAAGTTTCTTGTTGAGGCGTCGGATGAGCCGAAGGATAAAATGAAACTGGGGGCACGCGCAGCTTTGAAAAAGGGTACGGCGGTGCTGCTGGAGGGAGAGGTCGAGTGTGTTCATATGGCGGCGCATGGCACTGAGAGTGGATTTCAGAATGTGACGGGAACAGCAGTCCGAGAAACGTTTTATGTCCCGGAGATACCTGTAATCCTGGGTGGGTTCGAAACATGAGGGGTGGAATTTCAGTTGAAATCCATGTGGGGTAAGTCGGAGACGGAGACAGTCACTGAGAAAGGAGATATGGCTGTGAAAGCGGGTTTTAGTAAACACCTTGTCAAACACTAGGAGAGAAATGGAAAGCAATGAAGGTGAACAAGGCAACAGAGAAATCCGGAAATCTTGTCGCAGAGAGGAACAGAACTTCTTCAAGGAGGTAGGCATTTCTTGAAGAGCAGTGGCAGTCAATTAAACACAGAGATAAAAACAAAAAAACTGCGGATGCTGGAAATCCAAAACAAAAACAGAATTACCTGGAAAAACTCAGCAGGTCTGGCAGCATCGGCGGAGAAGAAAAGAGTTGACGTTTCGAGTCCTCATGACCCTTCAACAGAACTTGAGTTCGAGTCCAGGAAAGAGCTGAAATATAAGCTGGTTTAAGGTGTGTGTGTGGGGGGTGGAGAGATAGAGAGACAGAGAGGTGGAGGGGGTTGGTGTGGTTGTAGCGACAAACAAGCAGTGATAGAAGCAGATCATCAAAAGATGTCAACAACAATAGTACAATAGAACACATAGGTGTTAAAGTTAAAGTTGGTGATATTATCTAAACGAATGTGCTAATTAAGAATGGATGGTAGGGCACTCAAGGTATAGCTCTAGTGGGTTTTTTTTTTTATTTTATATAATGGAAATAGGTGGGAAAAGGAAAATCTTTATAATTTATTGGGGAAAAAAAAAAGAAGGGGGAAACAGAAAGGGGGTGGGGATGGGGGAGGGGACTCACGACCTAAAGTTGTTGAATTCAACATTCAGTCCGGAAGGCTGTAAAGTCCCTAGTCGGAAGATGAGGTGTTGTTCCTCCAGTTTGCGTTGGGCTTCACTGGAACAATGCAGCAAGCCAAGGACAGACATGTGGGCAAGAGAGCAGGGTGGAGTGTTAAAATGGCAAGCGACAGGGAGGTTTGGGTCATTCTTGCGGACAGACCGCAGGTGTTCTGCAAAGCGGTCGCCCAGTTTACGTTTGGTCTCTCCAATGTAGGGGAGACCACATTGGGAGCAACGAATGCGGTAGACTAAGTTGGGGGAAATGCAAGTGAAATGCTGCTTCACTTGAAAGGAGTGTTTGGGTCCTTGGACGGTGAGGAGAGAGGAAGTGAAGGGGCAGGTGTTGCATCTTTTGCGTGGGCAAGGGGTTGTGCCATAGGAGGGGGTTGAGGAGTAGGGGGTGATGGAGGAGTGGACCAGGGTGTCCCGGAGGGAGCGATCCCTACGGAATGCCGATAAGGGGGGTGAAGGGAAGATGTGTTTGGTAGTGGCATCATGCTGGAGTTGGCGGAAATGGCGGAGGATGATCCTTTGAATGCGGAGGCTGGTGGGGTGATAAGTGAGGACAAGGGGGACCCTATCATGTTTCTGGGAGGGAGGAGAAGGAGTGAGGGCGGATGCGCGGGAGATGGGCCGGACACGGTTGAGGGCCCTGTCAACGACCGTGGGTGGAAAACCTCGGTTAAGGAAGAAGGAGGACATGTCAGAGGAACTGTTTTTGAATGTAGCATCATCGGAACAGATGCGACGGAGGCGAAGGAACTGAGAGAATGGGATGGAGTCCTTACAGGAAGTGGGGTGTGAGGAGCTGTAGTCGAGATAGCTGTGGGTGTCGGTGGGTTTGTAATGGATATTGGTGGACAGTCTATCACCAGAGATTGAGACAGAGAGGTCAAGGAAGGGAAGGGAAGTGTCAGAGATGGACCACGTGAAAATGATGGAGGGGTGGAGATTGGAAGCAAAATTAATAAATTTTTCCAAGTCCTGACGAGAGCATGAAGCAGCACCGAAATAATCATCGATGTACCGGAGAAAGAGTTGTGGAAGGGGGCCGGAGTAGGACTGCAACAAGGAATGTTCCACATACCCCATAAAGAGACAGGCATAGCTGGGGCCCATGCGGGTACTCATAGCCACACCTTTTATTTGGAGGAAGTGAGAGGAGTTGAAGGAGAAATTGTTCAGCGTGAGAACAAGTTCAGCCAGACGGAGGAGAGTAGTGGTGGATGGGGATTGTTCGGGCCTCTGTTCGAGGAAGAAGCTAAGGGCCCTCAGACCATCCTGGTGGGGGATGGAGGTGTAGAGGGATTGGACGTCCATGGTGAAGAGGAAGCGGTAGGGGCCAGGGAACTGGAAATTGTTGATGTGACGTAAGGTGTCAGAGGAATCACGGATGTAGGTGGGAAGGGACTGGACAAGGGGAGAGAGAAGGGAGTCAAGATAACGAGAAATGAGTTCTGTGGGGCAGGAGCAAGCTGAGACGATCGGTCTACCGGGGCAGTTCTGTTTGTGGATTTTGGGTAGGAGATAGAAGCGGGCCGTCCGAGGTTGGGCAACTATCAGGTTGGAAGCTGTGGGAGGGAGATCCCCAGAGGAGATGAGGTCAGTGACAGTCCTGGAAACAATGGCTTGATGTTCAGTGGTGGGGTCATGGTCCAGGGAGAGGTAGGAGGAAGTGTCTGCGAGTTGACGCTCAGCCTCCGCGTGGTAGAGGTCAGTGCGCCAGACAACAACAGCACCACCCTTGTCAGCGGGTTTGATGACAATGTCAGGGTTGGACCTGAGAGAATGGAGTGCAGTAAGTTCAGAGAGAGACAGGTTAGAATGGGTGAGAGGAGCAGAGAAATTGAGACGACTAATGTCGCGCCGACAGTTCTCAATGAAAAGATCGAGAGAAGGTAAGAATCCAGAGGGAGGGGTCCAGGTGGAGGGAGAATATTGAAGATGGGTAAAAGGATCCGTTGAACTGGGAGAGGACTCCTGCCCAAAGAAGTGAGCCCGGAGACGAAGACGGCGGAAGAAGATACAGGTATCTCCGGGACATAAAACGTTTCTCGGACTGCTGTTCCCGTCACATTCTGAAATCCACTCTCAGTGCCATGCGCCGCCATATGAACACACTCGACCTCTCCCTCCAGCAGCACCGCCGTACCCTTTTTCAAAGCTGCGCGTGCCCCCAGTTTCATTTTATCCTTCGGCTCATCCGACGCCTCAACAAGAAACTTTTTCTCTTTCTCTCAAGTGCTAAGGAACACAAGCTCCAACAACTCATCGACACCAACACCCATCTAGGACCCTCCACCCCTGCCTGTCCCTCCGTCCCCACCCCATCTTCCAATCCCAACCCCAGCCATGTATTCACTATACCCCCTGACCTTCCCCTCTCCGATGCTGAACGTTCAGTGCTCAGCAAAGGACTTAGTTTCATACCCTTACGCCCTCACCTCAATGAATTTCGGGCTCGGCATGATACTGAACTCTTCTTCCGCCGTCTTCGTCTCCGGGCTCACTTCTTTGGGCAGGAGTCCTCTCCCAGTTCAACGGATCCTTTTACCCATCTTCAATATTCTCCCTCCACCTGGACCCCTCCCTCTGGATTCTTACCTTCTCTCGATCTTTTCATTGAGAACTGTCGGCGCGACATTAGTCGTCTCAATTTCTCTGCTCCTCTCACCCATTCTAACCTGTCTCTCTCTGAACTTACTGCACTCCATTCTCTCAGGTCCAACCCTGACATTGTCATCAAACCCGCTGACAAGGGTGGTGCTGTTGTTGTCTGGCGCACTGACCTCTACCACGCGGAGGCTGAGCGTCAACTCGCAGACACTTCCTCCTACCTCTCCCTGGACCATGACCCCACCACTGAACATCAAGCCATTGTTTCCAGGACTGTCACTGACCTCATCTCCTCTGGGGATCTCCCTCCCACAGCTTCCAACCTGATAGTTGCCCAACCTCGGACGGCCCGCTTCTATCTCCTACCCAAAATCCACAAACAGAACTGCCCCGGTAGACCGATCGTCTCAGCTTGCTCCTGCCCCACAGAACTCATTTCTCGTTATCTTGACTCCCTTCTCTCTCCCCTTGTCCAGTCCCTTCCCACCTACATCCGTGATTCCTCTGACACCTTACGTCACATCAACAATTTCCAGTTCCCTGGCCCCTACCGCTTCCTCTTCACCATGGACGTCCAATCCCTCTACACCTCCATCCCCCACCAGGATGGTCTGAGGGCCCTTAGCTTCTTCCTCGAACAGAGGCCCGAACAATCCCCATCCACCACTACTCTCCTCCGTCTGGCTGAACTTGTTCTCACGCTGAACAATTTCTCCTTCAACTCCTCTCACTTCCTCCAAATAAAAGGTGTGGCTATGAGTACCCGCATGGGCCCCAGCTATGCCTGTCTCTTTATGGGGTATGTGGAACATTCCTTGTTGCAGTCCTACTCCGGCCCCCTTCCACAACTCTTTCTCCGGTACATCGATGATTATTTCGGTGCTGCTTCATGCTCTCGTCAGGACTTGGAAAAATTTATTAATTTTGCTTCCAATCTCCACCCCTCCATCATTTTCACGTGGTCCATCTCTGACACTTCCCTTCCCTTCCTTGACCTCTCTGTCTCAATCTCTGGTGATAGACTGTCCACCAATATCCATTACAAACCCACCGACACCCACAGCTATCTCGACTACAGCTCCTCACACCCCACTTCCTGTAAGGACTCCATCCCATTCTCTCAGTTCCTTCGCCTCCGTCGCATCTGTTCCGATGATGCTACATTCAAAAACAGTTCCTCTGACATGTCCTCCTTCTTCCTTAACCGAGGTTTTCCACCCACGGTCGTTGACAGGGCCCTCAACCGTGTCCGGCCCATCTCCCGCGCATCCGCCCTCACTCCTTCTCCTCCCTCCCAGAAACATGATAGGGTCCCCCTTGTCCTCACTTATCACCCCACCAGCCTCCGCATTCAAAGGATCATCCTCCGCCATTTCCGCCAACTCCAGCATGATGCCACTACCAAACACATCTTCCCTTCACCCCCCTTATCGGCATTCCGTAGGGATCGCTCCCTCCGGGACACCCTGGTCCACTCCTCCATCACCCCCTACTCCTCAACCCCCTCCTATGGCACAACCCCTTGCCCACGCAAAAGATGCAACACCTGCCCCTTCACTTCCTCTCTCCTCACCGTCCAAGGACCCAAACACTCCTTTCAAGTGAAGCAGCATTTCACTTGCATTTCCCCCAACTTAGTCTACCGCATTCGTTGCTCCCAATGTGGTCTCCCCTACATTGGAGAGACCAAACGTAAACTGGGCGACCGCTTTGCAGAACACCTGCGGTCTGTCCGCAAGAATGACCCAAACCTCCCTGTCGCTTGCCATTTTAACACTCCACCCTGCTCTCTTGCCCACATGTCTGTCCTTGGCTTGCTGCATTGTTCCAGTGAAGCCCAACGCAAACTGGAGGAACAACACCTCATCTTCCGACTAGGGACTTTACAGCCTTCCGGACTGAATGTTGAATTCAACAACTTTAGGTCGTGAGTCCCCTCCCCCATCCCCACCCCCTTTCTGTTTCCCCCTTCTTTTTTTTTTCCCCAATAAATTATAAAGATTTTCCTTTTCCCACCTATTTCCATTATATAAAATAAAAAAAAAAACCCACTAGAGCTATACCTTGAGTGCCCTACCATCCATTCTTAATTAGCACATTCGTTTAGATAATATCACCAACTTTAACTTTAACACCTATGTGTTCTATTGTACTATTGTTGTTGACATCTTTTGATGATCTGCTTCTATCACTGCTTGTTTGTCGCTACAACCACACCAACCCCCTCCACCTCTCTGTCTCTCTATCTCTCCACCCCCCACACACACACCTTCAACCAGCTTATATTTCAGCTCTTTCCTGGACTCGAACTCAAGTTCTGTTGAAGGGTCATGAGGACTCGAAACGTCAACTCTTTTCTTCTCCGCCGATGCTGCCAGACCTGCTGAGTTTTTCCAGGTAATTCTGTTTTTGTTTTGGGGTCATGTAGAGCCTGTCTGAGGGAATAACAAAAGAGCCTATTCGCTAATCCCCTTTCTGCACTGACACTCAATACAATCGCCCTTTTATTACTGTAAGATTAATATTTGAGTGTGATATGTATTGAATAACACGTTGTAAATTTAGGACTGTAATTAATTTACCTGAGTTGTGACAAACAATATTTTCATAACCTTTGTCCAGTCAATTTGATGCTAAAACACAGAATAGTACTTTAGGGGAGGTGATGGCATAGTTGTATTGTTCCTGGACCAGTATTCTAGTGACCTAGGGTAATGCTATGTGGACCTGGGTTCACATCCCACAGCAGATGGTGAAATTTGAACCTAGTAAAATCAAGAATTAAAAGTCTGATGATGTTTGTCATAAAAACCCATCCTTTAAGTGAGGAAATCTACTGTCCTTACCTGGTCTCACCTGCAGATCCACAGCAATGTGGTTGACTCTTAAGTGCCCCCTAAACAAGGGCAATTAGTAATGGGCAATAAGTGCTGGCCTAGCCTATGTCTCATGAATGAATAAAAAAAACAAGATAGTAGATGCATTGCTGTGTCATGGCCCAATGTCATCTTCAACTGATCGTAGCAAGTTTCAAAGGCCGAATGGACTTTCTTCACATTTTTCAAATGCTCAGGATCTTTACATTTCCTCAGATATTTATTGATGAATCTGTTGTACCTTTTTTATCTCATTTCTCTTCAAATGTAGGAAGTTTTCTTTCATGAGATGTGAGCGTTGCTGGCATCACTCATCCCTAATTGCTCTTGAGAATGTAATGGTGAGCCACCTTCTTGAACTGCTGCGTCCATCTGGTGCACAACCCTCATGGTGTTGTTAGGGATGGGCTTCCAGGACTTTGATCTAGTGACAGTGATATAGAGCCAAGTCAGACTGAACTGTGGCTTGGATGGGAATTTGCAGGTGGTGGTGTTCCTATGTTTCTGTTGTACTTATCCGTCTAGGTGGTAGAGGTTTCGAGTTCGGAAGGCGCTGGCGAAGGAACTTTTTTGAGTTGACGCAGCACAGCTTCTATTTGGTACACCCCTGCTGCCACTGTGTATCATTGGTGGAGAATGTTTAACATGGTAGATGGGGTGCAGATCAAGTGGGCTACTTTATCCTGGATGGTGTCTGAAGGTGTTGGAACTGCACTTATCCAGGCAGATCAGGAACATATCAAGTAATTCATTGGAATGATTTCATAGATTCTTTAACATTTGTTCCTCTTGCTTCGACGTTATTCCCAGGAAAATTATTGGATTGGCCATTTTTTCCAATCAATTTCGGCACATGCTGCATTAAGCTAAAAAGAACACAATCTGTAGGAATATTGATCAATGAGACTGATCACCGATAACAACAGTTTGCATTTATGTAGCGCCTTTACCATTGTAAAATATTCCAAGGTGCTTCACAGGACCAGTGTCAACCTCATTTGACCTTCTTCCATTTTGAAACATAGCAAAAAATGGGCAGCCCCTAGTCTGACCTTGACTTTTTTTTTAAGTAAAGCCGCATAAAATGAAGGCAGTAAGCCTCCTTTCCATTATAATCTATCCATGCAGCCATAGTCAACGGACCACAGAACTGGTAAAAAAAAATCTAGGCTGGGATTTTATGGGGCGTTTAGGGTCGGGCTTGGAGCTGGGAAGGCTGGCGGAATGGTGTGGGGAGCCATCAGGTGACATGCCCGTGCTTTCTTGCTGTCCTGCCATTTTGCCAGCAGTCGGAAATGTGACAGACAGCCTCCCTGGCCTGAGCTCACTTAAGTGGCCAATTAAAGGCCTCTTCCCACCTCCGCTGGCATTTTACCAGTGGCATGGGCATGGTGCCCTCTGCCAAGCGGAGAGCTCGACAGGTTCAGCAGCCTTCCAGGGACCTCAGGTGGCAGGGTGAGTGGGGGGGAGGGGGGTGGGGGTTACTGGAGGATCTCCTTTATGGGCACTCTTTGGCCCGCAACAAGGCCCCCCCCCCTGTGGCAGTGACCCCACCCCCCCCCCCACCCCCATACACAGCATTGGCATCGCCTGTCCTCAGTGACCCCCGCCCCCCCCACTACCACCCTGCCACACACTTGCTGAGGCCTGCCTGATTGGCCTTGCATCTTCGGACTGCACTTACCTGCATGCCCATCCATGCACCCTCCTCCTCCAGGTGCAGTTCCAGAGATGGCCACCGCTCCCAGTAGCACTGCTGAGGCTGCTGAGCTGCTGGTCTTCTGATTGGGCCAGCAGCTCTTAAGGGTGGGCTGCCATCTTTAATTGGACAACAGCCCCAGTGACAGCCGTTTAACTGACTGCTGCCTATAAGATTCAGCACTGAGTCCTACCGAAGTGGAGTTTCCTCCCAGCTTCTGGCCCTGTCTGAAAAATCGCAGCCGTGGTCACATTACCCTGAAGAAGTTGGTGATTAATATAATGATTTGTCATGACCATTCCACTCTATTTGTGGTTGTATTTTGGAAAGGAGGATCAAAGGTGCAGAAAATGGAAGCTTGATTCCATCTTTCTTGAAAGATAAGGTCCACAACTTGACAGCTCTTTGCTTAGCACAAATTGTCCTCCCAGATTTTGCTGCACAGATGAAGAGCAGTAGGTTAAGGGACTGAAAGTTGAAAATGAAAAAGTAAATGGTCTTCGCTTTGTAAAACCTAGGCCAGAATTTTTGCCTAGCTCTCCATCTTAGCAAAAATGGCAGTGGAGGTCTGCAGCTGGACTTCCTGCCATTTTCGCAGAGGGGGAATGGGACGGGTTCAATTTTGCACATCCATGCTCATGGAAACAATTGCACATCTTAAAGTGCAGCTGACTCAGTCAGATCTAATTTTCGCCTGACAGCTCGCCAGGGGTGGGGTGGGATGTCCAAAACACACGCTGTGCACTTTAGACCTGGTAGGAGAAGACCTAAAGCTGCCAAGTTCTTTGGAGAGGTAGGATACCCATTTGGAAAGGAATATGGTCCCAGGACACCTTTGGGAGAGGTCAGTTGCCTTTTGGGAAAGATAAGATGCTCTTTGGGATTGTTAACATTAGCCATGAATGTATGTAAAAAGTGCATAAATTTATTGGAACTGTGAAGGTCATTGGAACTGTCAGGTGAGCTGTCAGGCGAGATGTCAAGTTATCAGGGCATTTAAATGTCCTGCCCTTTAAATATTTGGAAAAAAAACTCTGCAGTGTTCAAAAAAATCAGTGTTCGCTATTTCACTCTGTCTGTTGACATATGCTTGGGGTTTATTATTACAGGATTAGTGCTGCATGACTAATGTCACTACCTATCATTATCACAGTAGGGTTCCTGTCACCTCACAGATTGATTGACAGCTCCAAGTGGTAATAAACCCATTGAACTGGGACTATGAATATAAATGTTTGTTTTCATAAGGGAGTAAAAGGAGCTAAATTTAGTGAATGGGTTTTTATCAATTACAGCAATTTATCTGTGAAATAGTGAATTTATCAATAGATACTTAAGAGCTTTATTTGATCTCTGGTATAGAGGATATGAGGGGCCATGGAGGGTGGGTGGGGCCCTAGGCTGGCATAGAGGGTATGAGCAGCCATTGGGGATGACTTGGGGCAGGTGGCATAAGTTGGTATGGATGGGACATGGGGAGTGTGTGTGGTGGGTGGTGGGTGAGGGCATGAGGGCTGTTTTTCATAACTTAGAAAAAGTGCTGGTGCACTGAGGCCAACCTTTTACCCCGCTGACCTCTGTATCCGGCTGGCCCACCCTCTTCCCAAGGTCGCCTGCCATGGTTCCCATCTTCACCCTCTCCCCCTGCCACCTGGAATGAAAATCTGGCCATCCAGCGCACTTTTCTCAGGTTGGGTTTGCCTGGCTGGGAACTGCCCTAACTGTGTGCTCCAAACCCGGGAGCGAACACTCAGGCCTTCCTGTGTGATTTTTTTCCTTCTGAAGTAAATTCAGATCCTAGGATATCATCAGCCTTAATTATTCATCAATAAACATGCACATATTTGTCATTCATCTCATTACGTTGAATGTACAGTACAGAAACAGCCCATTCCGGTTGACTAGTCCATGCTTGTACTTGTGCGTTATACGAGTGCAAATATAGCTTTGTGTCATTAGTACGAAGCAGATGATAGTTAACATCTGCTTTGTCAGTGACTGTTAGTGCAAGGACTGGCCATAAATCTGGACAACACCTGAATGTTACTAATCATAAGAAAAGGGCCTGATGCCTTTGAGACTTGAGTTAAAATCCAGCCTGGACTGAGGGGGTAAAAGAGTCTTCCTTCAGTAAGGCCCAAGGATGTTATGTGTGGACAAATGCCCATGGGATACACCGCTCCCCTTGAATTGGCACTTTAGGCTAGTTTCTCAGGTCCATTGGGGGCAGGAATAGGAGCTCAGGAGCCCGATGATGCTGGAGTCAGGCATTGTTTCCTGATGCCTTACCTAGTGATGACCATTTTGAAGGAGGGAGCTTCTGGAACCATCGGGGGGCCCACCCCCACATGACTGGGAGCTGACTAGGCTCGGTAAAAGGTTTGTTAAGACCACCAATTCTGATCGGGCCTCCAGCTCTCCACACCATTGAGGCCAGTTTTAGGGCCTGGAGGCACAGGCTGGGAGGCCTTCCTTGCCTGCTGGGTGCGAGAGCAGCCACATTTTGCCTAGGAGAGGGGGCTTGCTCCCCCACCACCACCCCCATAACGGTGGTGGCCCGGCTGTAAGAAACATCCTTTATTTAAAGTTTTATAAAAAGCTGGAGAGAGAGCATTCCATTTTGAGGTACCCTCTTCGTTATTTACCTGCCATCAAAGCCTGCCACTCTCAAGCTGGAAGGCTTCTGATTGTCATTGTCCCTCCAGCTTTTGAGAGCCTGCCTGCCATCTTTAATTGTACAGGGAACCAGAAACTGAACTGGACTAGCCATATAAATACTATGGCTACAAGAGCAGGTCAGAAGCTAGGAATCATGTGATGAGTAACTCACCTTCTGACTCCCCAAAGCCTGTCCACCATCTACAAGGCACAAGTCAGGTATTCAAGTGTGATTGAATACTCCCCACTTGCCTGGATGAGTGCAGCTCTCACAACTTTCAAGAAGTTTGACACCATCCAGGGCAAAGCAGCCCGCTTGATTGGCACCACATCCACAAACATTCACTCCCTCCACCACCGACCCACAATTACAGCAGTGTGTATCATCTACAAGGTGCGCTGTAGGAATTCACCAAGGCTCCTTAGACAGCACCTTCCAAACCCACGACCGCTACCAGCTAGAAGGACAAGGGCAGCAGATAGATGGGAACACCACCACCTGGAATTTCCTCTCCATGTCACTCACCATCCTGACTTGGAAATATATCAGCCGTTCCTTCACTGTCGCTGGGTCAAAATCCTGGAACTCCCTTCCTAACAGCATGGTGGGCGTACCTACACCACACGGACTGCAGCGGTTCAAGAAGGCAGCTCACCACTACCTTCTCAAGGGCAACCAGGGATGGGCAATAAATGCTGGCCCAGCCAGCGAAGCCCACATCTCGTGAATGAATTAAAAAACAACCTGATTCCATGCCAATTGAGGGGACCGCTCCATGAAAATGCCAGTAAGTGACTTAACCTATGGGGGTAGATTTGGGGCCTGGAAACAGTCCCGACTTCTGTTTCCACCCACGCATGGAAAACCCAGCCCTTTGGGAATGAAACTCTGCTCCTGGCACATTGGCAGAACCAGCTGTGTTTTGACAGGTACATTGCATATTAATGGCACTTCGAGGGGACTTCCAAAGATTGCCCACCCTGTCCTCACTTGAAAGCATAATCCGCTTCATGTACTGGGAGGGTAGAGGTTGGCATTTCCTGGGCAGGAGCAAAGAAATGTGCCGGTGTGGCTTCTGAACTTTGGCTCCGACATTTCTTGTTGGCACTGAGCATTTCATGAGTGATGGGTACTTTCCGCCACATTTTGTCTTGGGTCTGTTTGACTGGGCGAGGCACTTGTTATGTGATGAAATCTCTAGGGATACAAACCTCAGAAAAAGCAGGGAAAAATTACTGGAGAAAGCCAAGGCTAGTACAGGGATGACGTGCAAGAATGGCCTCCTTCTGTGCTGAGATTTCTATGATTCCATTGACAAATGAGACAGAAGTTTGATCAGCCAGATTTCACCTTTACATAATACCTCGACTTTAATGTCCTCACTTACTCCCATATGCCCAGATTCACTTAGTGACCAAAAACAACCATCAGTCTCAATTTGGTACATACTCAATGACTGAGCACTCACAGCTCTCTGGGTTAGAAAATTCAAAGGATGTTCAACCCTCTGATTGAAGAACGTTCCCATCATCTGAGTCCTAAATGGCTGACTATGAGCACTCGTTGTAGACTCTCCAGCCAGAGGAAACAGCCTTTCAAGCATCTACTCTCTAAGAAGAAGCAATCAACAGCATATACAGTGAATTATATTTGTGTGTCATATACTTAGTTTTAACTTTTAAACATTATATTCCTTTGGTTTTTGTCAAATGCACGTTGAAAATTAGACATGGCGCTTAAGTGCTGGGGAAAATGTTGATGGACATAGTTTATAGTGCAGCTCTCTGAGAGAAAGACAACTCTTCCACAATCAATTTGTGTATACCAATTATTTCTGCATGAATATTCTTCCATATATTGAGAACGCCAATCGAATGCACAGGGACCTCCAACATAGCATTTCATCTGTAGCATAGGAAGAGCACAAATCCATTTTTTAATCAGTGTCCAAATGACTAAAGTGCAAACTCTTTATCATTCCCTCCCTGCCTTGTGTAAAAATAAGCGCTCTAATTGATTCATGTTTACTGTTTCTTCAATGTCAACATAAATTATTCCTTCTTTGAAGGAAGCAAAAAAGGTCAGTAGAACTGGCAAAAGATGCAGACGGGAGATGAGGAGAATTTTCTTAATGTGGCGCATTGCTATCATCGGGAATGCAATGCTTGAAAGAGTGGAGGTAGATTCAATAACCAACGTCAAAAAGGAGTGGAATAAATACTTGAAAAGAAAATACTCGCAGAGCCATGGCAAAAGAGCAGGGAGATTGCGATAATTGGAGCTGACACAGGCACAATGGGCTGAATGGCCTCTTTCAGTGCTGTATGATTCTATGATTTTGATGTCAGTTTAAAGGAAAATTATGGTTACCTCTGCAGTTTCTGTGTGCAAAGACAAGGGCAGGACTTTGGCTCCAATATGGGGGCAGGAATGGAGGTGGGGAGGCTTAAGTTTTCCACTACTGTCCTGACTGCTGGCTATTTTCCTGGAGACCAGATCAAGCGAGGAATACATACCTGCCCACAAGCAGCAGGTAGCTTGTCAAGGCAGTTAAAAAGCTATTAAGATCCCGATAACTTTTCAAAAAGAAAGAAATCCCCATAATGCCAGCGGAAAGAAACCGCTGGACATATGATTTCACTTTTTAAAAACCTTTACTGTAGCAAACCAACTAAATTAACATACTTCAAACATTAATTAACAGGCAAAGGATATTGCAAATAAAAAGGTAAATTTAACTTTAAATAGTCGATTCAACAGAGATAAACCTCACATAGTTATATGCACTCGCATTACTTCCCACGCAAATATGGCACCATGTGCAATCTCACAGCTTTTCCAACTCAGCCTTCTCTCACTTCCCATCCAATCATTTTGGCCCTGAAGTCACTTTCAACAGCAGCCATATTCCATCTGAAGCCCTGGACATGTTTTCCACTGACAAGGTGCATATCTATGAACCCTCTCTCATTTGGACAATGACAGTCCTGAGATACAGAATCCCCAAAGTCTCCCTTCTCTGAATCCTTTAAACAATCTGGCAGGCTCTGGCAACACTGAACTGGCAGCAATGGGTCTTGTCCAATCCACAATCCTTTGCCCTTCCTGTCTTCAGTGTTCTGTTCTTTCTAATTGTATAACACACACAGTTAGATATAGCTCTTGGGGCGAAAGGGATCAAAGGATATGGGGAGAAAGCGGGAGCAGGCTATTGAGTTGGATGATCAGCCATGATCATAATGAATGGCGGAGCAGGCTCAAAGGGCCGAATGGCCTACTCCTACTCCTATTTTCTATGCTTCTATGTAACACAGCCTCTGCTATATTCCCAGAGCCCTACTTCAACATTGGGATCTATTCTAAAACTGTCTAACAGAAAACTTTTCCATTCGGAGAGAACCTTGTTTGCTTTCTCCCATCCAAATTTCAGAGTGTTCTGCACTGCCAAACAGAAAATACAAACTGAAACTGAACCATACTGCATTTAATTACCATTTGCTTCTTAGCTGTTCATCCCCATGGCATCCCCAGGTCACGTGGACGTTTCTTGGAACCTGATAAAGTCATAAGCAGGAAACTAATTAGCCCTCTTTCAGAATACTCCCAGTCCCCTTTAGCCTTTAAGGGACATGACACAAAATGAAAATGCATGCTTTCCGAAGCATGTGGATCATCACAAATCTAATTAAGACCATTAATCAGAGGCTGATTGGAATGTTCCAGTCACCCTATGGGCCCCTTGTGGTATTGAAAACATGGCAGATGCCTGAAGGTGGTCTCCTAGTGGCAGTACTGAATGCCTGTGCTTAAGGGTTACTTTGAGGCCCCTCCCCCACAGCTGCCATACTTACCCAGCCATAGCTGCAGCCACAGGCTGCCTTGCCGCTTCATTTTCCCTAAATGCAGAGTAACTCGGGAGCTCACAGTGTCCTCTAGGTCTGTCTGTCCTGTTATTCCATTACCGAATGCCAAAATTAGGCCTGCGGTAAAAGATATTTATTGTCTGCCAGCTTTCCCTCAAGTTAGACGGCAATGGGTTCAACCCCTATTCCAAGAACTTGAGCCAATTCTAGTGCAATACTGAAGGAGTGTTACACTGTCACAGGTGCTGTCTTTCATAAAGAATTGTTAAATCAAAGTTGTGAAAGAGCCCATGTTGTTCCAAGCTGCCGAAATCCTCATTCATGCCTTTGCTACCTCTGGACTTTACTATTCCACTCCTGGCTGTTCCAATCTTTGTAAACTTGAGGTCCTCTAAAACCTTGCTGCCTTTGTCTTAACTTGCACCAAGTCCCATTCACCCTTCACCAACACTGGCTCCCAGCCAAAAAATTCTTAGCTTTAAAATTCTCATCCTTGTTCTCAGATCCCTCCATGGCTTCACCCTCCTCTATCCCTTTAATCTCCTCTAGCCCCACAACCCTCCAGGATAAGTCCCCCCACCCCTCTAATTCCTGCCTCTTGAGCATTGTTGATTTTAATTGCTCCATGGCTATGTCTTCAGCAGTTCCCTCCCTAAATCTCTCTTTCCTCCTGTAAGATGCACCTTAAAACTTGCTCCTTTGACCACACTTTGGGTGTCTGCCCTAGAATCTTCTTACATGGCTCAATGTCATATTTTGCTTGACAACTCTTCTATGAAAAATCATGGAACATTGTATTATGTTAAAGGTGCAATATAAGCACATCCTGTTGTTGTTGACCTCTCTCTTAAAACTCATTTAGCTGCCTTTGTTCCATGTCCCTTGATACCCTGACCTGACAAAAAATCTATTGATCTCAGTCTGGTTTTGCCCCAGTGCTTGCCTGCTAAATGGCCCAGCACTAAATGCCACTTGATCTTGAATCCCCCACCAGAAGAAATAGCTATTTGAATCTATCCTACTGAATCCTTTTTACGTTTTAAAGACCACTGAGCTCTCTGTGCACTTCTTTATTTTGTGCCCCTCGGTTACAGAGATTACGATTATGTTCAACAATGTATTACATCCTATGGCATGCTCCTAGAGGCATCAGTTCTTTAGTAGGTACAGTAGGATGCCAGAGATGCCCTCTGGCATCTTGCCTAAGTGGCAATTATCTATGCGCGAGTAAAGACTGGAGTTTGTGAGCAAGGTTGAGCTGATGAATGCCTCTCTTTATAATGTTATTTGAAACCATAATCTGATTCCACGGTTTCACTCGGTCTCGGTTTGCAACTACATAGAAAACAGGGAGCACGGGCTGAAAGCGGGGAAATTGAATCTTGCAAATCTAACTCCAAACCAGGACGCACATTCACTGTGGGCAAGAAAGAAATTGCATTTATATAGCACCCCTTACAACCCAAGGACATCCCAAAATGCTTTGCCATCTGCTCATTTTCACTCTTTTATGATTACATTATCAATTATGTCTTTCATTTAAAGGGGGAAGGTCTCCGTTCATGTCTCTGGTCTGCTTCAGAACATCACAGTCTTGGGCCAAGGGCTGCTACAGATGATCAGCGATGGAGGGGGGTGGTGGGGAGAGGAAGGTCCAGCTGTGAGCGGGATAGGAAGGTGTACCAGAGGGTGGTGGGAGAGGAAGGTTTAGGTTTGGCTAAGAGATATAGGTGTACAGAGAGGGGCGAAGTTGGAAGTTGCGTTGTTGGGGGGGTGGTGGATATGAAGGTTCTGGGGGGGGGTAAGGTTGGGAGGGGGGAGGAGAGAGTACAGGGGGAGGAGGATGTAATAGGGAAAATGTGGCAAGTGGGAATGAAGGTGTTAAGGGGGGAGAAAGGTGTAAGCGAGGGATTTCGGAGAGGGGAAGGAGTTTGGAGAAGGGAAGTTGTCCGGGAGGAGAAGGATATTTGGATGTGGGGAGGAGTTCAGAGGGGGGAAGGTGTCCAGAGTTCAGAGGGAGATTGGAGGGGGGAAGGTGTCTGCATGGAGGAGGGAGTAAGGGTGGGGGAGGGTGCAATTGGGTGGTGGGATGTCCAGGTGAACATGCAAGGTAAGGGTCTGTGGAGTCAATGACTGCCTCCTGGGGAACAAACTGAGAATGGGTGTGGTAGGAGGGAATGGTGTGTGTGTGAGAGGGGGGGCAGAAGTAGCCAGTAGGGTGGGAGGGACAGGGTGCATTGGCACCACTAGAAGGGATGGCAAGGGTGGTTGGTGGGGACTTGGAGGCAGACACAGATTCTGGGGGTGGGAAGGAGGAGCTTGGGGAAATCAATGTGGTTGGGGTGGGATTCTCAGGAAGGTGGGGAACGTGAATGTTCACCTGGACATCTTGGGAAGACAAGGGTTCAGTTTGGTAGGTGACGGTGGAGAGATGGAAGATGATGCCAGGGGAGCAGATAGTGGTGGGGGAAAAGACATGGATGACAGGGGGAGGGGAAAGGACAGGGGAGCTCATGGTAAACCTGACAACCACCATTTTGCAGAAATGGAAAGTGGGTGGAGCCTCGTGTTGGACGGGTACAGGTGCTGCATGGGAGTGTGATCAGGGGGTGGGTGGAGATACAGGTCGGCTCAGAGGGACAATGGAAAGAGAACCCCAGCAGGCAGCACTGAAAATACTCGGGACAGTGAGATGGGTGTGAAGGATGAAGGCTCCGCATGCGTGGGAGAGTGCTTGGCGAGGCTCTGAAAGGCCCTGCCACACACACGCACTTCTCCCCCCAGAATCACTTGTGGTCTGGCTGCGTACAGCTGAACTGCTAGTGGTGGGGGGATGGGGGATGCAGTGGGATGACTTGCGAAGCCAATAAATGAAGCTGAAAGACAACGTTACACATCATACAGTGAAAGTGAATATATTTTCAGACTGTAAAGTGACAACATATGTTCACCCATGTGACTGCTTGTGATTAGAATGTCTTAACATTTCTAAGCCTACCATTTCATCTAGGCGCTGCCCTGACATCTGCAGCAGGGGTGGAGGTAATTAATCTGGTTTCCAGTTATACCCCCATTAAGGCAGCAGTAAAAACAAATAGTTTTAAACAGACCCAGGCAAAGCAACACAATACCCTGGATGGTCGCATTCAAAATGAGTTTTCTCAGCTTTTGTTCCTGTAGACAGTAACTTGATGCACAGAGGCTGGAGGCTTTTCACACTTGTGTTAGGTCTTAGAATGCCTTCTCCTCATACACACAGTCTCATCTCCTTTATACAAGTTTCTCCCTTTTTAATGTAGATTCCATTGTTCTAATATGTCTTTGGAACTTTACCCCTCTCATAATACAAATTTTTTTTTAGTACTAATTTTATCAGTAACCTTTGGGAAAAATAAACACACTGTTTGGCTTGGCTTCTTCTGGCTAGGTGTAACATCTTACCATCTCTTGGAAATTCAAACTACCCTAACTTATATATAACTGCAAATTTTTCTCACACCTCACATTCCACAAGTTCAGCTATGTTTATATATTTAGCATTTCAAACCTAACTTCTTTTTGATAACTCAAAGCCTCCAGACCAGCTGTCACCAATTCAATTAAATCCCCCCCCACACACACATACACACGGAGAAACTAATCCAAACTCCACTATTAACCCACTTTTACAATAAATCATGATAATATTACGAAAATTATTATATTTTCATGACACCATGCATGCACATGTGGGCACCACTTCATTAGAGAGCAGGCGGACGCACTCCTCCAACTCGCATGCCACTCTGTTGAGGGCTACCAGCAGCTCTGCGTAATGTTTTCCCACCTTCTACTAACTCTCCACGATGAGCTGGAAGTCCAAAAACAGAGGCTCGTCGTCTGACATCACAGATGCCCTTTCTCCAGCAGTCCTCCGAGTGCTGGGGAGCTAGGCTGACCCTGCCTCCTGCTGCGGCTATGTATCCGTGCAGTGACCACCAGATTGTGAACCCGAGCTTTCTCCAGATCTAGGTCCCACTGAGGTGTGTGTCTTTGTGCTGATGGAGGGTGTGAATAAGCACTCCTTATTTCCAGGTTGCTTATTTCCAGCTCTTCAATGGAGGAGATGATCTCTTGGTTGGAGGTGAGGAGGTGAATGGAGCTGAGGGACTGGCTGGCAGAGGGTGTTGGTCGCTTGGCAGAGCTCCCTGTGAACCAACGTAGAGATAATTGGTGCGTGGCAGCAGAGTCAGAAGCAGGAGAGAGACCACTTACAGTTGCATTGAGAAAGGGATGATGTGGTGCAGGATCCTTATGTGAGTACGCACGGCCGACCTCAGTGTCGTTGCAGGCACGGTCCACATCCTCATCAGTCAGCACGATGGCACGCTCCTCAAAGTGAGTGAGGGGTGGAATGTGGGCCCCTCTATTCCCTGTCTGGGACCCCTCCCTGCTGTTGTGAGCCAGCTTCTGCTGCATGAAAACAGATGGAGAAAGTGTGAGCAGGACACAGGGCACTGGGTGTAATGTTTGTGTGGTGAGCGGAGCCATTGGACAGGATGATGACACGAGGATATGAGCCTGGTGGAGATGTGAGGGTGTGCGTGAGAGTTAGTGGTGTTGTCCCTTGAGGTGTGAGATCCCTGTGGGTGTGCGATGGGTTTGAGAGCCTGTGAGTTGAGAGTGATGAGGTGTTTGACTTACCCTGGCGGAGTGGACGAGAGCATTCATCCTCTTCCTGCACTGGATGGCTGACCTCCTCTGTGCTTTGTTGGCGCTGACCACTGTTGCTGCCACCTCCCAGGCTGGACTGGTGACTCTGGTGGTCCTCCTGCAGCCAGAGTGGGGGTAAAGGACATCACAGTGGCCTTCCACTGAGTCCAGCAGGTGCCCCAGAGAGACATCACTCAATTTGGGGGCTGCCGTCCTCTTTGCTTTCAGGGCCACCTGTTGCCTGGAGCGGTCCTTGTCTGAAGACATGAAGTAGGCTGCGCTCTGCTGCGCTTTAAATATGGCGGCCGGAGCGAGGAAGCGCTAAGGTCACGGTGTGGCGGGCAAATCCAAGCCTGCCTACCAGCGATCTGGTGTGTTTCCCGTGAATGCATCATTAATGAGGCAGAATGCGCCGGGAATGGGACAGTACAGCATAAAAAACTCGCTATTGCGGCGGGCAGTTAAAATGACCTTTTTCATGCCCGCTACTGCACTCAGCGCAAATCATATTTAAACATATGTTTTATATGCAGCATATGATATTAAATAAAAACAGAAAATGCTGGAAAAACTAAGCAGATCTGGCAGCATCAGTAGAGGGAGAAACAGAGTTCACCTTTCGAGTCCACATGACTCTTTGGTCTCTTCTTCAGCACTGATGAAGAGTCATACGGACTTGAAACATTAACTCTGTTTTTCTCTCCACAGATGCTGTCGGACCTGCTGAATTTTTCCAGAACTTTGTTTTTTATTTCAGATTTCCAGTATCTGCAGTATTTTGCTTTTGTTTATGTTTTATGTATAAACCCAAACTTTTTACACCTGCTTATTGGTAGTGTTCCTTCAACATTTTCCCTTTTTGTGTGCTTGCCAGGACATTTTACCTCACTCCCGAACTCCTTGTGGTCTCCAGCTGCCTTAATCACTGAACCCTATGAGCTATAACTGAGAAGTTCACTAAGAAGAAATCTGGATGCAACTCTTTGGTTCCTGAGGTGATAAGGATGATGATTAAGGTGAGCCTGACCAGATGATACCAAGGGACAACATCCCAGCAATTATCGCAGGTCTGACAAGTCACTATGGGGTGCCCAAAGTGAAACTTGGTGAAGAGACGCTGCTCGAAATTTCAAGCAAAGCAGTCCTGCTCTGAGTCTGGCCATCTACCTTGTCTATCAAGTTAGTATTGCAGTTTATCGAACACCTTGATCTGAAGCGATTGATCAAGGGGTCAGCCTTTTCCCTTCATGGAGGAAACCTTCCCCCAAATTGTAAGAAATCATGAAGCCCCTGGAAAGGGAGGAACAGGAGTTAGATCCTTTGAGGATGGAAAAATGGGTTATCTATGGTATAGTTTCTCCATCAGAGGAAATAGTTTCTCTGTGTCGACCTTGTCGAACCCTATACTCGTTTTAAACACTTCAATTAGATCAATTCTAAATTCAGAGAAATGCAAGCCAGGTCCATGCAATTTGTTCTCGCAATTTAACCCTTTGTGCTCCGGTATCTTGCAGGTGAACCTGCGCTGTGCCAAGACCTTTCATTAGGTTTGATAAGCAAGACTGAAGGCACGACTCCAGATGGGGACTGACCAAGTATCTTTGCAGCTGAAGCGTCACTTTGTTTGCTTTAGCAATTCCAATGCCCTGGAGAACAAAAGCAGTATGCCATTAGCCTACTCTTTCTCTCCAGTTTTCTTCCTTCTTTGCTTAATGGACAGGTATAGTGTTGAAGTACAGTTCCTTCAATAGTAACAGCGCTCGGGTCCTTTGTGCTGTTATTTATGTGGTGCATTCAGGCTATTCAATCAGAGACGGTCAGATTTGAAGTCAAACTGTCTTGTCCTTTCCTGACTTCTATGAAGGTATACTTCCTATCAGGGGGAAAGTATGGATATATCTTGATTGATGTGCTACCACCCCCCACCATCCCACTCCTCTCTAGCCCAGGAATAATGATACCAATTGCAACACCCCAATGGCTGAGGTCAGCTAACACACTAGGAGTGCAGCAGGCTGTGCCTTTACCCATTGAGTTCATAAAATCATGGACTGACACAGCACAGAAAGAGGCCATTCAGCCCATCATGTCTGTGCTGGCTTTATGAAACAGCAATCCAATTATTCCCTGCTCTTGGCCAATTTTTCCCTTCAAGAGTCTATGACTCCATACCTATTTATCCAAAAAAAGGACACAGTTAATCATCCTTTTTTTGAGGCTGTTCTTGTTTAAGGACAGAGTGAATTAAAATCGCAGCCTTGATCACCTCAGATCTGCCAGGGGTTAGGATGATAGCAACAGCAAGTGCTAACCTGCTTCACCAGCATCTGTTGCAAAATTAATTTTGTCATTATTCTTAATGCTATAGACTGGAAAGGAGAGCATACTGTGTCCTCTCACTCACAAACTCATGAATGTGTGACATGGGACAGATGAATCATTTAGGATTATGCTAATTGAACAATTAAACCTTAACACCTGTCAAGATTCACCTATTTGGAATTAGACTCACATACTCTGTTTCTTTCTTCTAATTTTATCTGTCTCTAGGTGTATCAGCTTTAACATGATACAAAGCTTCACATATTTGAAGGAGGTTGCAATCGCATCCAATTTCCTTGTCGGTTATTCGAAGTACTAACTAGGGGCCATATTTTGCACTCTTTAATAATATTAGCAAGAAAGTAAATGTTTAAAAGATAAGAAGTAATGGCTAGTGGACCACACTAATGGGCTGTTTGCCTATGCTTAATGCTGCTCATGAGCTCCCTAATGGATAGCATTATTGAAAATGAAGCAAAAGAGTCAACTGAAGCTCACTGAGGTTTTGTTAAACTCACAAATGAAGGAACGTATGCAGCATCCCAAAGTATGTGTTTTGTTTCTCTTCGGGACCTGGAATTGGTCTGTTAATGGAAAGGAAGATTTCTAATGTCATTCACTGAAAAACACTACAGAGGATTTCCTTGCTTGAGGCATAGGTGCAGCGGGCCAGTGGATGAGGTAGAGCAGGTTTAGCAGAATGCGAGTGCTGCACACTTACAGCAAGTATGCACCCAAACTAGTGAATTTAATAAGATAGAGGCAGCACTGAATTACTGGAGAAGGAGCAGTCCATGAGGAGTGTAGGCTTTCTGCCGAGCGGTGACTGAGGTATGGCATGCAGAGCACAAAGAATTGAAGTCAACCATTACTACTGACAGTAAAGGTCACCATTTTGCTTTCACTTCTACAGCACAGGTGCTTGTGTACTTTGTATAAAGCCCCCTCTCATTTGCATGCTTTTCTTGAATTTCTTCATAACTCAATCACACTTGGGGTCAACTTCTCTGAAGGACAATAAGGACCTCAGTGCTTTCCATGTGTTTCAGGGACCAGAGGCAGATACTTTTAAAGGTGGCAGCTGAAGTAAAGCAACATTTTCAGCGTCAGTACGAGATCGTCACACTCGTACTTTGCTACTTTGGCAATATAGCTCGATATTACGGTTGTTGTGCAAAGACTGTGCATTGTTTGTGTTGAGTTTACTGTCTTCCAGCCTCTACCATTCCATTTAATAGCAATGCCGACCATTTGTCCCAGTGTATTTATCTGCATGGAACTTCAGCAGTCATGGCTCTGTCCATGTGCAAATTATGTAGAAGCCATTGAAGTCAACAACAGAGAAGGAGCACTGATCCCCTTCAGTGCTTGAGGATGAAGGACTACTGCGTGAATGATGCCCAGTTTGCAAGCCCCTCTCACCCTGGTTTGAAGACAGCTTCTGAAGTACCCTCCCCTTACGGACTGAGATATCTAATGCCACTTTAAAGGGTGGCCCCTAGGCTGTCCTTTAATATTTGGAGCCAACAGTTCTGACTCAGTCACTTCCTACCTCAGATTCCATCTGTCAGAGAGTAAGATTATCAAGTTTGAACATAGAGAGAAAATCTCCAAAGACAATGCATCTCTCTGTGAATCGTTCCCTTGTAAATCAAAAGAGCTCTCACAGTGAGTCAGGAAAGCCACATTTATATCACCAGCATTGAATGGGAGACTCATGTCAGTTTTATTTAATTGAGGAGGCTGCATTAAATCCCAGGGAATGATATTTGAATTGCTTGCAAGTGTTTAATTTTGAATATTCATGAGGTTCCCGTCAATAACAGACAAAGTTTCCCAGGTTTGCCCTCCCTCCGCCAACATAATCAGGAGCCAAGGATAAAAGCAAAATACTGCGGATGCTGGAAATCTGAAACAAAAACAAAAGTAGTTGGAAAAACTCAGCAGGTCTGACAGCATCTGTGGAGAGGAACACAGTTAACGTTTCGAGCCCATATGATTCTTCATCGGAATCATTTTCCTACCAGTGGGGTTCTGAGATGCGGCCTCCTTTGTGATTCTCCAAGCTCACCCTCCAACTGGGTCCAAAATCTAATGCCCTGTCATTTGAAACCCATTCCATTCCCCTTCTGTCTTCCCCTCCCTCCTTTCCTAAGATCCCCTTACTCCTTCCGCCTCACTTCGATCTCACACCGATGCTGTATATGTTGCTATACTTCAGCTACCACCTTGAAAAGTATCTGTCTCTGGTCACTGAAACACAGGGAAAGCACTGAGGTCCTTATTGTGCTTCAGAGAGGTTGATCCCAAGTGTGATTGAGCTATGAAGAAATGCAGGAAAAACATGCAAATGAGGGGGGACTTTATACAAAGTACACAAGCATCTACGCTGTCAAGGTGACTAGACTTTGAAAGTACTTCACTGACTGTATAGTATTTTGGGACATGCTGAGTTTGTGAAAGGTGCCATATAAATGCAAGTCCTACTTTCTTATTACTTATTTTTAAAGTATGTCATAGAGGAAGTCAATTCAGTGTCAATGACTTGGAGGAGCCCATGGGAAATATTCTTTTAAGTGAGATGCTCTATTTAAATGGAAATTGTTACAACCTGCTATATCCTCACCAATACTTCTCTGTGCTGTGTTATACCTTGCTGCCTTTTACCGCTGCCACTATCCTTCCTATATGTCCCAGTCTTCATTTTAAAGTAATATTTATGCTGTACTGTTTGTGTTCTCTTAAATCATGCAACTTCTTAGCTTCCATTTGATTCTGCAAATCCTTAGCAACACATTTACTGTCTCCACAACAGGCTAAATGTAATTTTAACTTAACCCAGAGGGGGCAGGGGAGTTCCATGTGATTGGGTGGAACACAGGTTTAACACCCCAACCAATATTCCTCTCCGGTGATTTCAATAGTTGATAGCGAAGAGGATAGCTGATGACTTCACAATGATATCAATGGTTTGGTTGAGTGGGCAGAGAAGTGGCAAATGGAATTCAATCTGGAAAAGTGTGAGGTAATGCATTTGTGGAGGGTAAACAAAGCAAAGGAATAGTCAATAAATAGGAAGTTATTGAGAGGGGTTGAAGAAGTGAGAGGCCTTGGACTGCATGTCCACAGGTCCTTGAATATGGCAGGACTGGTGGACAAGTTGGTCAAGAAAGCATATGGAATGTTTCCTTTATTTGGCGAGGTATTGAATACAAAAGCTGATGTGAGGCTGGAACTGTATAAAATGCTGGTTAGGCCACAGCTGGTGTTTCGTGTACAGTTCTGGTCATGGCATTACAGGAAAGATATAATTGGTCTGGAGAGAGTACAGAGGAGATTTACAAGAATGTTGACAGGGCTAGAAAATTGCAGCAATTTGAGGAGAGATTGGAGAGACTATGGTCGTTTTCTTAGAACAGAAGAGGCTAAGAGGTGACCTAATTGACATGCATAAAATTATAAGGGGCCTAGATAGAGTAGACAGGAAGATTTGTTTCCCCTAGCTGAGGGGTCAATTACCAGGGGGCATATATTTAAGGTGATTGGTAGAAGGATTAGAGGGGACATGAGGAGAAACTTTTCACCTAGAGAGTGGTGGGCATCTGGAATTCACTGCCTAAGTTGGTGGCTGAGGCTGAAATGCTTAATTCATTTAAAAAGTACCTGGATGTGCATCTGAGGAGCTGTAAACTGCAAGGCTACGGACCAGGCGCTGGAAAGTGGATTAGAAGGAGTGGCTAGTTTCTTTTTCGTCTTTTTGGCCAGACGCTAAATGGCCTCTTCTTGCACCATAACATTTCTATGATTCTATAGTAAAATCAGGCAGAGCGTAAAACCAGAGTGGCATCAAATCTCACCAGTTTGTGGACGGCAGGTTTGGTTAAGATTGCCCTGACTGTCACTCTGGTCCCCATCGATATTTCGAGTCATTATTCACCATCAAAGCTTTGCTTGCAGATCTTCTTTACCGCAGTTATCAATGTTTCCAGTGTCTCATTGGTAAAACATATCACAACGCTATAGCATATATCAGAATAATATCAAAAATATAAGCAATTAATTTTCATTGTACAATAACCGGACTCCACAATTAACTTTTTTGCCTCTTTCATTACTTGACATTACAAAATACCTATTGGTCACTGTTGTAGGGTGGCTGAGTTGTACTATTAATGATGGAGTTGATCTGCAGACACTTCTTGGGTGGAAACCTGAAGTTTATTTACAATATACTCAGCTTCAACTACACGTGTACATTCAATCCAACTCAATCTCTACTCTGACTACTGAGGTAGCCCGCGCTACTCTCCTATTGGTTGTTACAGATCATGTGATCTTCCTTAACAAGTATTATTCTTAAAAGTGCATATGCACTAAATAAAACCATAATTACTACATTCCTCCCCCTTTAACTCAGCTATACATATTATATTTACAAATACATATTTTTCAAGACAACATAATATTTACATCGGGTAAGGATGTACAAGATCAGTCTTTTATGTGGCTTCCTGGTATGTGTGTAATGTCGCAGCTCCACAACCTCAGATTCTTTGTCAGGAACCTCCTCTTCCGGAGTTGCCTGAACATCAGGTGCTTTGGTGGGCACCTGTAGTTCTGTATCGTCAACTCTTACAGGAACATCAGACATGTCAGTCCTGGCTTGAGTATCCTCAACAGGAAACGCAGACCCGCTCATGATCACTGGTGGAACCAAATCTTGATAATTTGTCTCTCTCTTCCTTAAATGGATCGCATGTTTATGGATGATCCAGCTTTCCACCTCCACATGGTACGATAGAGGTTCAGTTAGCACACTTATTTGACCTGGTAACCACTTTGGTCCTTCCCCAACGTTTCCTCTCACAACAATGCCAGTCGTGTCTAGTTTCCTAGCTTCCCTGACTCTCTTCCACCTTTCACTCTAATTTTAGTATTATTAAGCTCCATCTTGTCCTGAGATGACGTTTCAATAATAACTCCACAGGTGTGACACCTGTTGTTGTGTGAGGGGTAGTCCTGTAATGAAAAAGAAAGCGTGCTAGCTTGGTTGCCATGGAATTGCCAGTTAGCTTTCTCATGCCTGCCTTGAACATTTGAACTGCCCTTTTGGCCAGTCTGTTTGAGGAAGGGTGATATGGTGCAGTTTTCACATGAGGGATACCCGTTGAGGCTGATAAGCCGTTGAAACTCAGCACTCGTAAATGCCATGCCGTTATCGGAAATGACTACTTCTGGTAGTCTGCAAATGGCAAAACTCTGACCTAGTTTCTCAATTGTAGTGGACAACATTGGTGACTTCATCTCATATACATCCAACCATTTTGAACGGGAATCGACAATGAGCAGGAACATTGTTCACAGGAAAGGTCCAATGTAGTCAATGTGTAACCGCACCCAGGGACTACCTGGCCACTCCCATGGATGTAACAGAGCTGTCACTGGCAACTTTTGCAGTTGCTGACATTGCAGATAGTGCTTTATTAAACTCTCTATTTTGCCATCCATCCCAGGCCACCATAGATAACAGCGTGCTATGGCATTCATTCAGGAAATTCCTGGGCACTGTGTAGTTCAATTAAAAGTGACTCCCTTCCCTTTGGAGGAACTATCACTCGTGCTCCCCACAATAAGATGCCAGCCTGGCTGGTTATTTCATGTCTTCTGTTGAAGTACCATTTCATTTCATCAGATATGGGCTCCTGTGATCAAAGATGTAGCATTTGTTCTCGTACTTGAGATAAGACTGGGTCCTGACTTGTCCACTCTCTGATCTGTTGAGCACAAACCAGCGAGGAATCTAAGAAATTTAACAGTAAAACAAGTTCCTGTGGATCTAGGATATGCTCATCATTTTCTTGTAAAGGCAAACAACTAAGGGCATTGGTGTTTACCAATTGATTGCCAGGCCTATGTACGAAAGTGTATTTGTATGCTGCCAGAATTAAGGTCATCGCTGTATTGTTGCTGAGGCTTTGGTGGTATAGCCTTGTCCTCACTAAATAATCCTAGGAATGGTTTGTGGTCTGAAACAATTGTAAAATGACAGCTGTGTACGTAGTGGTGAAATTTCTTGACACCAAAGATGATGGACAGGCCTTCTTTTCCTATGTGCGAGTACCCCTTTTCCACTGCGGTGAGTGTTCTTGATGTGTAACCTATTGGCCATTCCGTGCCTTCATCCATCCAATGACACAGCACTGCTCCACTCTGTAGAGAGATGCATCACATGTCAGCACCAACTCTTTCGTCTGGCCATAATGCACTAATAGATTGGACAAGTGCAATAATTGTTTCACCTTTATGAAAACTTCTTTCTGGGGTGCCTCCCAAGACCAACGTTGGTTCTTTATGAGTAGAGAATGCAGAGGGAGCATCACTGTAGACAATTTTGGTAAGAAAGTCCCATAATAGTTGATCATTCCTTGGAATGATTTGAGCTCTGAGGTGTTCTTTGGTGCAGGTGCCTCTCTTATGGCTCTCACTTCCTCCTCAAGCAGGTGGAGGCCCTGTGAATCTACCCAGTGACCCAAATAGATTATCTGCCTCTCTTGGAACATGCATTTTTCTTATTTTAAATGCACTCCAGCTTGCAAGGAACATTTTAAGACTTGTTCTAAGTTTGCCAAATGCTATTCTTCAGTGAATCCTTTCACCAATACATTGTCTAAATAGATGACAATGTGGGCCAGTCCCTGCAGTAAGCTTTCCATTGTTCTCTGAAAGATGGCACCAGCTGAGGAGACACCAAAAGGCAGTTGTGTATATTGGTGCAGCCCTTTGTGGGTATTAATTGCAACAAATTCCCAGGAGGCATTATCCAACTCTAATTGTTGACAGGCATGACTCATGTCAAACTTTGTATACATTGTCCCTCCTGCCAGCTTGGCATACAGGTCTTCATTTTTGGGATGAGGTGCATGTCAACTTAACTATTTTATTAATCATCAGTTTGTAGGCTCCACAAATTAGGACACTTCGGTCAGGTTTAAGGATGGGGACTATGAGTGCTGCCCATTCTGAGAACTGAACAGGTTGTATAACGCCCAGTTTCTCTAGCCTGTTCAGTTCAATGCAGGGCATATAGTACCAGTCTCGCTTTCATGAAGCGAGGGTTTGCTTATATATCCACATGAATCTTGGCCTGCAGGCCCTGGATTTTCCCCAGTTCATTGTTAAAGACAGTGGAGTGCTTTCTAAGTAGCTCTGGTAGCCCACTTGCTGTCAATTGGAAAATTTCAGCCCATTCTAACTTAATCTCCTTTAACCAATTTTGTCCCAGGAGGCTTGGCCCTTCACCTGCTATGACCATCAAGGGTAGCTTTGCCAAATGGCCTCCATAATGGACAGTTACTCTTCACCCATATACGTTTTTAGTTTGGCAGCTGTTTCTTCTAAATTTAAGTGATGTTCACCAATATTCAAATATCCAAAGGTATGTTCCCCAGTTACTGTAGTGGAAGCTCCCGTGTCTACTTCCATTCTAACAGGTTTGACATTTACTTTTCCAGTCAGCGTGCCGGGTTGGGCCCGACATGCTGGCGAGTAAAATGACGCGCGATGATGTCGGGCGTGCGTCCCGAAGTCATCGCGCTGTTTCACGATGTTTCGTTCGGCAAGCACAGGCCGGAGTCGACTGCGCACCTGCCGATAATTAAAAGGCCTATTAAGGCCATTAACGAAGCAATTAATGTCAAATTTACACTGTTATTTTCAATAACTCAGCTGCAACAACACATGTGCTTTCAACTCTAACTCTTTCTCTACACTGACTCCAGAGGTAGCCGCGCTACTCTCCTATTGGTTGCTACAGATCATGTGATCATCCTTAACAAGCATTGTTATTAAAGGTACAGTGCACACTAAATAAAACCATAAATATTACAGTCACCATCTTCCCTAGTGCATTTGTCAGTGAATTTCTCTCACCCTAGCACAGGTAATTAAAACTCAAACTAAACGAATAAGGAAGTCTTGCCGCACTTCTATATGGTTTCAATGCACCTGCAGTACTGTATGCACTTTTGGCCCCCTTGCCTCCCCCTGTTCTGCTTGTAGTCACTCCTATCAGGAGATCTGCTATCATGGCATGTCGCACTTGCCTGTCTTGCACCATCCTCACACGTTCACTGCAACTCGTCTGCATCTGCTATGTGACGTCTGTAGCTCCTTACCTAAGGAAGGGTTATTTGCCTTCAAAGAGGTGCAGAGAAGTTTCATCAGATAGATTCTTGGGATGAGAGAGTTGTTCTGTGCGGAGGGATAGAGTAGGATGTACTTATATTCTCCAGAGTTTAGAAGAATGACAAGTGATTTCATCGAAACATGTAAAATTCTTAGTGAACTTGGCAGGTGTAATGCCAGTACAGGCATGAAGAGAAGATGCTACATTTTTAAAGAACTGTATTCCTTTTAAAATGGACCCTGACGAACTATTAAGATGGCTGCCTAGAGGGTCAAGTGACCTTCTGCAACTTCAACAGACTCACAAGCTCCCAAAAGTACTAAGATAAAAGCAAAATACTGCAGATGCTGGAAATCTAGAACAAAAACAAAAATACCCTGGAAAAACTCAGCAGGTCTGACAGCATCTGCGGAGAGGGGATACAGTTGATGTTTACGGACTTGAAACGTCAACTGTATCCCTCTCCGCAGACGCTGTCAGACCTGCTGAGTTTTTCCAGGTATTTTTGTTTCTGTCCCAGAAGTTCTAAATTGAATTATAATGGCCGGTGGTCTCCCCCGTGAATGGACATGCCTAAATCACACTCCTCTGTGGAATTTCACACCTGCTATTGTTGAAGCTTACTCCAAAAGACAGAGACAATAGACTCCTAGGCCAGGATTCTCGGCCCTGTTGCGGCTGGACCCTGCCGTAGGAGATTCAGTGGCCCAGCCAAAAGTCCATTGACTTTTGGCAGAACTGGATGACCCTGGTGACAGGAGGGGTCAGAAAAATTCTTCTTCAAGACTCTATGACTCCAGATTTGAGATGTAACAAAGAAACGCTATTGTGGCCATTTATCCACAAGAGGTGTGAAAGACCACTTTTTACCTTCTATTAAATATCAATGGCCTTTGACCATGTGAATGAAATTAATTCTTTACACCTGAAAGACCAGCATTATCTTCTATCATGTATCAATGGCTATTAGTCATGTGATTGAAACTGTTCTATGATACTGAAAATCTTTTATTCCAATAACCAGAAGAGGCCTGGACAGTATGCAGACCAACATCAACAATACCACAGCTGCAGCAAAAGGCTGTGCCATCTTGCCTTTCAAGAGCTGTGAGGCTTAAAAATCTTTTAAAAAGCCTCTTCCACCTGTTTCCAAAAAGATCTGAGTTCACTGTAAAGAAATTGGACCTCTGATTATAAAAGTCACCAGAGCTGGTCTGCATGACCTACAGACCCTTCGAAGGAATCCTGCTGTTAATTTGGATCTGACCCCAGCCATCTGAAATTATCCGAACTACGATTCCAGAGTGGGAAAAGCCCCCTCCTTCACTGGACTATCAAAGACATGTGAGCTGCTAACTATTCTGATTGTTTCCAATACTTGTAGAAGTGCACTACATTCTTTAATAGTATCTTTCTTGAGTATGTGATATGTGATTGACGTAGAGTTAGACGTTCCCTGGTGAGTGTAGGAATAAAAAATCCTTGTTTAAATCCATGAAAGTCAGCTCCTGTTGACTCTTAAATTAACCGCACACTGACTGGTGTTTGGGAACATACACATTAACCTTTTCAAACATAAACTACGATGATGATGGGGAGAAAGGAAGGGGAATTGGGGGGTTTCAGTTTACCTCTCTCCCCTGTCCGTAGCACAGGGCAGACACTGAGAGGCTGTTTCCTCTGGGCTGAAGAGTCTAGAACTAAGGGACATCGTCTCAGGATAAGGAGTCAGCCAGTCAGGGTTGAGATGAGGAGAAATTTCTTCACTCAGTTTACGAATCCTAGGGATTCTCTTCCCTATATGGCAATTGATACTTGGTCACTAAGTATGTTCAGGACTGGAAATGATAGATTTTTGGAAACAATGAGAATCAAAAGATATGTGCAAAGTGCGGGAAATTAGAGTTGAGGTAGAACATCAACTATGATCTTAGAGAATGGCAGAGCCGGGTCAAGGGACTGTACAGCCTACTCCTGTTCCTATCTTTTCTGTTTTTATCTTCAAACCGAAATGATTTCTTCATCTTTCTAGAATATTCCTCCTTAATGATTCATCCTCCGCACCCACCACCAGCATCCCACCCCCCATCTTCCTCCCTTTGGCATTCTGGTTTTTGGTCGTTGGTTCTAAACATCATTACAAATGTGTACATTATAAAATTATTTTTGCTTTGAAAATTGTAATTTTTAAATCTAGGAAAAATTAATGAATATCCTGGTCTGAGGACCTGGCAGACAAGCCTGAGGTAATTACAGATTGAAGGCCCATGTTATGTTGGAAAAACCATGATGCGAGGTGTTAAACTTTAAATAATGGGAGCCTTATTAATTATCTCTTGAGGAGACTGTCTCTAGGCATCTCGAGAGAAGGGTTTAGGCAAATAAGGAAAGGTTTTAAGGTATCCATATTCTTTTCAGGTCAAAAGAAAAGTTTAGAGTGAAAGATAATGGATTTGAAATTCTACCTGAAAACAGACCATGAGCGTCAAGTTGCTATGGTGTTAGATTGAGAGGGGAAGGTCCTCTTTTTGGTAATATTGCTCTCTTACAGTCGGTGGGGCAGTCAGCCAGCTGACAGTATGTGAGAGGGCAGCCTGTGTCCAGAGCAGCTCGCATCAGGCAGGGAGAGAATCTGCCAGGAGCTGTGAATAAGAGCGACAGAAACCAAGAATGTTTTCTGTGCGTCACAATGCAGGGAGTGCGAGTGAAGCCCAGCCTCAGAATGGAAAGCCCAAAGTTATGAGAAATTAAAGGTTGCCAGATCTGCCCAGTAAAGCTGGTGGATGAGATTGGCAGTGGAAAGTCCTAGAAGATTGAGAAACTAAGGAGAATTGGGGTGAATTCCTGGGAGCTGTGGCACACGTTGGTTTGATTCCAGGAGAAGTGAATGAGCACTTGCAAAATTGTAATGTAAAACGGGATTCTCCGTTGGAATACAAAGTAGAATGGCGAGTGTTCTGTTCGGAATGTTCGTTTAAAGTAGGGTCCAGGAGTGGGGGGTGAACACGGCCCAGGCTTTCAGGGAGCCTAGGCTCAAGCAGCACAGCCTCCTCTCTCAAGTGGCTGTTTCATCTCCCAACGTGCTGGCAAACAAGCACATCGTGGGCGCTCCCCTCCAGGACAAATTTCTGTAGTAAAAGGGGTTATTGGAGCAAGACCCCGAGTCCACATGGCCATTCTTTTCTGGGTGAGGTACTCCACTTTTGGCTGCACTCTTGCTCTCCTGTGTAGACTCTGGTCCCCTAAAGGACAACAGAGGTGAAGATGACGGAGTGGACCGGGGAGGGGGACTAGGAGGAGGAGCATTGGCTGCAGCAACAGTGAGACTTGGAGCAGCTGGAGTGTTAGACAGGGCCCAACGGAAGCAGGTCTAACCGCATTCACAGCTGTCCCAATCTCCTCCTCAGCAATAATACCTCTAAACTCCCAGCCCGGGGTGCGGTGGGGGGCAGTGAGGGAGTGACTGTGAGAGTGAGAAGGAGAGAAAGAACCCTGATACTGGGACCGTGCCAGACACACAGGCATGCACGCACACACAGGCTGCTTGGTGCAGAGACACGTACACACACGTACCCCCTCCCTCCTTCCCCTCCTCCTCCTCCCTTCCCAAAAACCTATCCGCACACTAGGCTGGGAGAGGAAGAAAACCCGGGCTGAAAGGCAATCCATTTCTGACCCCAGCTTTCATGTAAATTCCGCCAAGGCCAGCTCGGAGTGTGTGCCACCAGAGGTCAACGCAAGGTCGGCGTTACTTAAACCCAACTCCTTTAGCTTGGACAAAAACAGAATTACCTGGAAAAACTCAGCAGGTCTGGCAGCATCGGCGGAGAAGAAAAGAGTTGACGTTTCGAGTCCTCAGGACTCGAAACGTCAACTCTTTTCTTCTCCGCCGATGCTGCCAGACCTGCTGAGTTTTTCCAGGTAATTCTGTTTTTGTTTTGGATTTCCAGCATTCGCAGATATTTTGTTTTTATCCTTTAGCTTGGCCCTGGTCCCTTCCCCCTTTCCTGGTGACCAGGACTTGGGGCCTAGTCTGTCTCTCTCAAGCTCTGTTATATTAGTTATCTCTGCTGCTTGGCATATTTTAAAAGTCATTTTTATCAATTGCTCATTGTTTGTGGTGCTTGTGTGGTAGGTACAAGCCTTTTGGAAATTGCATAGGGCCAGGTTCAAGTACGCGGAGCTGGTTACATAATGTGAATGACCAAATTGTGCATAATTGTGTGACAATGCCATGGTTATAAAGTGCATCAGACTGAAACTTGCTTTCGATGGGTTTTATAAATAAAGGCATAGAATACAAAAGCCAAGAAGGTTTGCTAAACCTATGTAAAGCAGTTTGACCCCTCGGTGACTATGGGCCCCAATTCTGGGTACCCAAAGGATGTGATAGGGAGGTTTAAAGGGGGTGGGGGAGACAAGGGGCCCAGAAAGAGGTGAACCAGGGCCCGTGATCTCTCTCCATAGCCCTGATTTTAAGTATAAGTGCATATGAGATATTGTGCCTGAACTTCTATGGAATGGCAACTCCGCTCCTACATTTTTAATCAGGGGTGGGCGGAGTCAGGCACTCAGTGGGGTCGGATAGGTGGGGAGATGGTTTGGACAGCCTGGGTGGGGTGGAGGGGGGTGGTGGTGTCAGACAGCCAGGGGTTGGCAGATAGAAAGCTGGGATGGGGGGTGTTGGTCAGGGACATTGTGGGGGTGGGGGGGGGGGGTGGGGTGATGAAAATTAGACAGCGGGAGAAAGGGAGACCCGCAGACAGACAGGGTTTGACGGTCGGTGAGGAGTGGGACAGCCAGGCTAGCAGACGTTCAGGTGGGCAGGAAGTTGGGGGGGGGGCGACAGACAGTCGAGGGGGTGCGCCAGATTGTTAGCGGGTGGTAGGCTGGGTCAGGTTGGGTCGGGCCTGGAGGGGGTTAGTCAGGGGTTGGGGGGAGCCTGGCAGAGGGGGGAGTCCCATGGGGGGCAGTTGGGGGGTGGGGGGAGTCCTCTGGGAGGTTTGGGTGTTGGGAGGAGTGTTGAGAGGGGGGAGTCCCATGTGGGGGTAATTGGGGGGTTGGGAGGAGTGCCCTGGGGGAGTGTCGTGGGGGTGGGGAGTTTTATTTGCGGGGGGTTATCAGGGGCTGTGGGAAGCCCCCTGGGGCTATCGAGATCAATCAAGAATCTATCTATCTCTACCAAGATAGATAGGTTTTTGATTGGTAAGGGGATCAAAGGTTACGGGGAGAAGGCGGGAGAATGGGGTTTAGAAACCTATCAGCCATGATGAATGGCGGAGCAGGCTCGATGGGCCGAATGGCCTAATTTATGACCCTATGTCTTATGGTCTTATGGTCTAATGGGGTTTGGGATGTCGGGCGTGTCCTGTGAATGGCTCAATGTGAGTCTGCACAATAGTTACAGAAGTTAGAAGCAGTTTTAATTCTTTTAACTTATTCTGGGTAACTATTGATGTAACATTGTCAGAACCATCCATAGTTTGCAGCCTGAATTTCACGCTCCCCAGCCAGTGGGTTTTTAGGTGAGGTGTGTCATGAAGAGATATTAAAGTCTATAATATTATTGGAAATTATTTTTAAAATGGAATTGTAGTAGGGTCTTGTGTTTATGTGTTTGACTGTGTGTGTCTTAATTGGATTAAAGCCAGCTAGTCTGGGTGCTTTGATGTCTCGTAGTTTGAGATGTTAATTGGGTAAACAGTGGGGAGGATAGAAGGTAAAGTGTAAATTTACATTTGTTGAATAAAGCAGGGTGGGTGTAAAATTTTAAGGGTGGGTGTAAAATTTTGCTCCTAGCTGGGAGACGCCAAGCAATGTGTTTATATTACTAATAAAATTAGTGGGATGAAAATGTTATTGTTTGAAGACGTGATGTTAAAAGCCTAGGATACCATGGAACATTTACATTCAATGAGGAAGCTGGGGAAAAAGAGGGAAAGGAAATTGTGTATAAGTCAGAGGCATTTAAGGTCTAACCAGCCTGTAAATCTACATCTGTGCCTGCAAAGGAACCAAATTGCAAGGAACCTCATTTTGAATTTATATGGTCAAATGTGCTTTGCCTGGTGTCTATTTAAAGTCTATGGGTTATTGTTGCCTTGGTGAAGATTTACCTGGGAGTCATTAATTTGGGGATTTGTTTAAGAGTCGTTATGGTAATAATTTGTAGATGTGTGTAAGTGTTTAATTTGTTGTTAAATTAATAAATGTTTAATTTAGTTTTACATAAAAAAACCTCCTTGAGGCGCAATGGTCTTATTCCTGAATTCAGAGCTGCAGCTTAAACATACCAATTGAAAATATAGGTTATTAAAATTGTTCGAGTTTCCCTCTCAGGTTTAAACAACTCAGCCTTTACCAACTGCTGTGTCATAACAGTGGAGCATGAAATAAGACGAATAGGCTTCCCGCTGGGTTCCTGCTCGCCACCTCTCAATGGTTTTACGCTGGGACAGGCAAGGCCTCGAAGGGGTTGCCACACTTGTCCAGTTGAGGTCCTTAAGTGGCCAATTACAGACCAATTTTTAGGCTGGCGGGAGGATTTTCTGGGTATGGGGGAAACCCGAAAATGATCGGGGTTTAGGCTTCGGGCAGGAGCGGTGGTGGTGGTGGTTGGTGGGGGGGGCAGTGGGTGCGTGGAGGGTGCCTCCATCAGAAGCCCCCTACTAACTTGGCCCACCCCCCTCCCGCTTAAGGTGCAGGGTGGCTGGAACTCCTTCACCCCCACCCGAGCCTATACCCTGACACTCCAATCCCCCACTATCCACCCACCATTGCACCCCACCACTGCACCCCACCCCCCCCAGGCCTTCCTTAACCTCCCAGACCTGAAACCCCATAAACCAACGTTTTCGTCAACTCCCAGGACCTGGGTTCCATCGCCTTCATGAAGCTCCACCTCAGTCCACTGCAGCTGCTGAAACTGCAGGGACCAGAGAGCGGCCAGCCAATCAGGTTGGCCGGCAGCTCTCTGAGGCTGGACACCCTCCCAGGTTGAGGGTGGAAGTCCTACCTGCTGCCAACTGATGCTCGTTCGAGCGTGAAATGGCTGGCCCAGCAGGCAGTGTCGTCGGGAATGTTTCCCCCACCAACTCTTCAGGTGGCAGGGCAGGAAACTTCGCCATCCGAAATACCCTGCCCCGCGATTTAAATGGCGTTTTCAGATGATTCCCAGCGCAGGACGATTGCCCATCGGAAGTTCGCACTTCCCCGGCGCTTGCCATGCAAGCCTTACTTGGGAACTTCCGGGGAGGGGGTTCTCCGGCGCATCTGTGTGGTTACCCCCTCCCCCTCCCAGTTACATTGCCCTGGGGCTCGGAAGTCACGGTCCAATGTGGTGAGCTAGTAGTGCTTGTTTTGTTTGACGTTTGTCACAGTAAAAGCTTTCGTTTAAAACATGGGATCTCCTTGCACAGCCTTTTCAGTTAATAACTGGAAATTCGAATTCCTTTTTAAAATCTACCGAGATTGTAACAAAATTCACTTTGTCACTGGTGTACTTGAAAAGTCTATTTTGTACTCACTCTGTGTCTTTCTCCTGGTGTTGCCTGATTTCCGGCGTTGTAGGTGTTGGAGGTAATAGAGGCACCGTGAATCATTTCCATCTCATTATCCTCTAATTTACATGTCATCCTGGATTGACAGGTGTCATTACACCAGCATGATTTACCTCTGGAGATGAGAACTATAATTGCACAAAATAAAGTTCATCATATATTTAGTGGATAGAAAGTGGAAAATCACTGCCAGTAATTGCCTATTAAAATTCTATGGGGTACTTGCACCATCCCTCCGTTACACCGTCCCATGTCGATTCGAAATGTCAATAAAAGGAATCATTTGATCAAGCAAACATACATCCTCCGTAAGTAATAATGAGAAAAGTGTTAATTTACACAGAACGCACAATATAAATCCACCATAAAGCTGCTTGGATCATTGCCTCTCATTGAACTGCCCCCTTTGGGCTGGAGGGTCAGTCTTGCCCCAGGGGTAGAACTCTTGTTAAGTTGAAAACAAAAACAGAATTACCTGGAAAAACTCAGCAGGTCTGGCAGCATCGGCAGAGAAGAAAAGACTTGACGTTTCGAGTCCTCATGACCCTTCAACAGAACTAGGTGAATCCAAGGAGAGGGGTGAAATATAAGCTGGTTTAAGGTTGGGGGGGGGGTTGGTATTGGGTGGGGGGAGAGAAGTGGAGGTGGGGGTGCGGTTGTAGGGACAAACAAGCAGTGATAGGAGCAGATAATCAAAAGATGTCACAGACAAAAGAACAAAAGAACAAAGAGGTGTTGAAGTTGGTGATATTATCTAAAGCACTGCTTGCTTGTCCCTACAACCACACCACCCCCCTCCACTTTTCTCCCCCCACCCAAATCCCACCCCCCCCCAACCTTAAACCAGCTTATATTTCACCCCTCTCCTTGGATTCACCTAGTTCTGTTGAAGGGTCATGAGGACTCGAAACGTCAACTCTTTTCTTCTCCGCCGATGCTGCCAGACCTGCTGAGTTTTTCCAAGTAATTCTGTTTTTGTTTTGGATTTCCAGCATCCGCAGTTTTTTGTGGGAAATTGAGTTCAAAGTTGGTGGGGGGGGGGAATCATCTTAAAGGAGCAAAACCAGCGAGCATTTTTAGAGAAAGCAGGGAGGGGGTTGTGGAACTTTTTCTTATTCATTCACGTGACGTGGGCCAGTATTTATTGCCCATCCCTAATTGCCCTTGAGAAGGTGCAAAAGGAAAGCTAGTGGTTAATTGGAACCTTCAAGCAGGGTGACCAAACACGCCATATTTTAAAGGATTGTCCCTAACTGTTTGCCCTGCGTCCCTTAAGGTTCACCTTTTGGCCCATATTTCTAGGCCAGCCTGTGGGATGCTGGGTCTGGGAGCCTCAGTTGAGTAATTTGAGCGGGACTGCAAGTCTGTGAGTCGGCCAGCGGAGAGATGATAATGTTTTGACTCTGCAAAGTAAGTTGTAAGTTTCAGTTGCTTTAATGCCCCTGCTCAATTGGTCACCAATACCCTCTCCTCCTGGTCCCGTAGTCAAAGTGTCCCTTATTTTACTTCATAAGACTTGACCATCCTGCTTTCAAGACGGAGAAAACTTTTTGTTCAAAACAAAAACAGAAACAGAAATACCTGGAAAAACTCAGCAGGTCTGGCAGCATCGGTGGAGAAGAGCACAGTTGACGTTTCGAGTCTTCATGACCCTTCAACAGAGCTAAGTAAAAATAGGAAAGTTATGAAATATAAGCTGGTTTAAGGGCGTGGGGGGGGGCGTTGTTGTAACCTAACCTTAACCCCCCCCTTAAACCAGCTTATATTTCACCCCTTTCCTATTTTTACTTAGTTCTGTTGAAGGGTCATGAGGACTTGAAACATCAACTGTGCTCTTCTCCGCCGATGCTGACAGACCAGCTGAGTTTTTCCAAGTATTTCTGTTTCTGTTTTTGTTTTGGATTTCCAGCATCCACAGTTCTTTGTTTTTATTTAAGCTTTTTGTTCAGACAGGTTATCAAGGGAGAAAGAGCAAAAACAAATTAATAGGGTTGAGGTGCAGATCAACCATAATCTAATTGAAAGGCCTGCTCTTGTTCCTTAGAGCAGCTAATTTATTATAGGCATGTATAGGCATGTAGATGTTACAATTTTTTGAAGCTATTTTTAAAAGCCACATTTTTTAAAGACTGCAAAAGATGGTGTCCAGAGAGGATCAGAAGAGTACATGGCTGACTGATGTGACTCGTCGTGAGTCAGACCAAAAGGTAAATGAAACCCATCGTCACCTCATTGTAATATGATGGTCTGTCCTTCAAACACAAAGGCCTTCGGCTGTTTAAACCATAGCTTGCTTATTGAATTGACGCAACACCCGTTTGGCCGAGATTTTCAATGCCTGCTGGCGTTGGGTGTATCGGGTGGCGTGAACAGACAATGTGGCAGGAATCACGACTTCGTGAAACCAGTTTGCATGCTGCATTCCCACCACCGGACATCGGGAACTTCATTATACTACATCAGCATATCATTATGAGGCCAGCCCACCAGACCCCATCACACCACCCACCCCTCCCACTGCTGGATCGTTCGCCCTCATCAACGGGAACACGCCAATGTGTTTCACAGCAGCATATATAAGGCATACACTTGCTGAGCTGCACTTCACTTGGGACTTCAAGATTTGTTTGCCTACCTTGCTTCTGTCAACACTCGCAGTCATCAACACCAGGCTTCACTGACAGCACCTCATCACTTTGAGGGGGGCTCATGGGCAGGTCTCTGCCTACCAGACCAGCCATATATGGGTGGCTTTTCAATGGCTGCAGGGCTAGGCCTTGCTTGGGGAAGGGGGAGAAGTGGCCTCAGGCAAGGGAAGAGGCTGCAAGATGAGAAGGACGTTATCCCAGGGTGAGTTTATGGGGGCAAATGTGGCAAGTAGTCTCAAGATGGTGAGGGCTGAAGAGGCATTCTCCACAGGAAATGAGGCAAGATGGACATGTGAGGGTGTGTGTGAGAATGGGTGGTGATATCCCTTGTGTTAGCAGTGAGTGAGGTGCCAGTGAATGTGTGATGGGTTTGTGAGTGTGTGAGTTTAGAGTGATGAGATGGTTGCCATACCCTGGCTGCACAGGTGAGATCATTCATCCTCTATCTGCATCGGATGGTCAACCTCTTTTGTGCATCATTGGCACAGATCACCACTGCCATCGCCTAGCAAGCTGGAGTGGTAATGTTGCTGCCCCTCCTAAGGTCAAAGTGGGGCATATGACATCATGGCGGGCCTCCACAATGTCCAAAAGATGCTCGAGCGCTGCAGGCTTCTTGTCTTTCAGGGTCATGTCTTCTTTGCTGCAGTCCTGGGCTGGAAGCACTGAGCGCGGCTGGAATTTAAATGTGGTGCCCAGCGTGATGAAGCAGCGAGGTGACAGCATGGCAGGAGAATTGGAGCCCGCCCACCATCGAAACAGTGTGTATCCCAGAAATGCATAATTAATGCAGCGGGTTTGAGATGATAGGGTGTGAAAAGCTGCCATTGTGGCCGGCGGGTAACCCCACCCACTATCGCAATTAGTGCAAATCTGGGGCGATTCCGCGCAATGACTCAGCATTGATACGAGGTCACATGGTTAAGGCAGCCATCTTTGCTCCCTGCTTTTAAAACATTACAGCAGAATTACATCAGAGAGTCCACAAAACACCATCAAAAGCTACTGGACCACTGTAGTCAACCAAGCAGCCAAGGTACCCAACAGAAATACCTTGAAAGAGGAAGGAGGACACTCTTATGTCCTGTTCCAACCTTGAGTTCACCTAAGAGACCAACCTCCTAGTATATCAACAACAGGGGCTTTTGCAGCTACTGAGAATTCTCTGTTTATCAAGACCTTCACTCCAGCTGAAGTGTGAATTGAACTAAGAAACATCAGGCCAAGTGACAAAATTGAGACAAAGTGAAATTTCAGTTTATAACAACTGTTTTTATCTACATCTGTATCTAATTTTGTGTGTGTGATGAGTCAAGTGAACGAGAGTTTGCGTTCCCATTAACCTCCAGGACAAGTGTGTAATAAATAAAATAATCTTCATTTTTAAATGCACAAAATTTTGCTGCTGGGTTGTTAAAAATTAAGAAAACCATTCCGAGGGTAAGAAAACATGACACATCTACATACAAACGTATTGATCGCAGGCAATCAAAAAGCAGTTGTCCGTGACACTGTCCTGTAATGACTGGAGGAGTGCTAAACTGTTGAAGGTGTCATCCTTCGGCTTAGAAGGACTGCAGAGGTTCAAGAAGGCAGCTCACCACCACCTTCTCAAGGGAAATTGGAGATATTGGGCAACAAATGCTGGCCCAGCCAACAAGTCTCATGTCCTAGAAAAGAATTTTTTTTTTTAAATGTTAAACTGAGACTCCAATTGTCAAAGATCCCAGGACGCTATTCTGAAGGGTGCAGAGGGGCTCTTCCCTGTGGCCTAGTCTATTTTTATTGCTCAACCAACGTCATTTTAAAAAACAGACAAACTCCTCATCAGTTCAATGCCGCTTGTGGGACCTTGCAGTGCATAAATTGTCTATACTTCAAAAGCACTTAACTGGCAGTAAAATGCTTGGGGAGAGCCTGGGGTGGTGAAAGGCGCTGTATAAATGCAAATTCTTTTCTTCCTCACAGGCATAACTCAATTAAATGCCTGTTGGCAAATGAAGAAATTTACAGCACAGAAGGATCCTTTTCAGTCCATTGTATCCATGCTCTTTACTGCAGCAATCTAAAACTCACTCTACTGCTTCAGATGTTTATCTATTCTCCCCTTACGTACACAGCTTGTCCCTGTAACAAAGAATTCCATGTTCAGTCAATTGTCTGCACTCTGTCTCTCATTCACACTCCCCTGATGACCCCTTGCCACCGAGTTGCTAACCAGAGGGAATAGCCTTCCCCCATCAGTAATTTGAAAAAATCTGTATCAAATCATCTCTTAGCCTTTCACTGAAGGTAGTCCCAGTATCTCAAGTCTCCCCTCACAACCATAGGTTCTCATGCCAGATATTGCTCTGATATCATCCATTTGATCAAGATACCTGAGACTATCTGAGGATAGATCAGTGCCTTGAAGGGAAGGAAGGAGGGAGACAACTTGGCAGAGTGAAAGTCAAAGAAAAGGAGCATTTTCCTTGCTGTTGGAGCTGTTCCTATCAAGATGTTTGCATTTGGCAAATGCTGTAACTGGAGCAGTATTTCTTAACTACTTCAGATCTATATTGGAAAAAGAACTGCACATAGACTCTTGAAAGTATTATAAAATATTTACATTTCTAAATGGCGGGGCACACACTCACTCCAAATAGGTTAATACACAGAAATGGTTTTTGGGGAGGGGCCACAGACATTGTGCCTTGGATCAGAAATTTTGAACTGTGATGTCCATGCAGAATATAGTGGTGATAGCGGAAACCATTCTACAGTTTTAAAGCTATTGTGCGTAAATGCGGCCCACCAAATACCACATTATTGTATTGTGGGGTCTGTTCTGTGGCTGGAGTTTTACCTTGGTCAGGCGGGCACACGCTCGACCCAGACACACATGAAATTGCACAAAATGTTGTCGGGCGTGCCCCCCCCCCCCCCCCCCACGTCATTGCGCACGCAAACAATATTGAGGTCAGCAGGATTTGGAACTGCGCCCGCCAACAATTAAAGGGCCAGTTAAGGCCATTAAAAAACCTATTGACCAAGGTCACGGACAATTATCACGCTTATCAATTTTGGCGCTCGTCGCAAGGACAAATGGGCAGATGGGCAGCCCGCTTTTAACGAAACCTCATCCAAGGGCGGGATGAAACATCCGGGGTGAAATATAATAAAATAAGATATCTGGGGTCTGATGTTTTTATGAGCTCTGCTGTCAGGTGCCTGAATGTCCTGAATAGACACAGTTTGGTACATTTCTGTCTTGTCATTTAATCTGTCCGGGTCTCTAGCCCCCCTGAGGCGGCTCCGCAGCGGCTGTCTGCCTTCAGGGAGCTCTCTAGAAGCGCCCACCAGCACCTTCACTTTTGTTGGCGCCCGCCTTCTTCACCACCCGCCCCCCCCCCACACCGGCAGCGCTGAGGCTTTCTCAGTGCGCGTCACACGCTGGCCGACTGTTAATTGGCCAGCCAGCCCGAAACTGCCTTTGGGGGCTGATCGTGGGTGGAAGCGCATTCCGTGTCCGTTTCCTGGCCCGCCGACTTGGCAACACGCGCCAAGCGTGAAATTCAGGCCTACGTTGCCAACTCCCAAAAGCGCTGCTGGAATTACGCAGGTGAGAACAAGGTCTGACAGGGGAATGTACAGGCGTATTTTTCAACATTTCCGCTTGCGGAACTGCTTCACTTCATCCATTAAGCATCCCTTGGAGGGTGATTACGTGTGGTGCAGAGAATGAGATTTCACTTGAAGGTGGCCATCTCTTTCAAGCAGCAGAACAGAGTAACGCTCATGGTCAAGTTGTTAAACAATTACCACTTGGGCCAGGCATCAATGCTGCTGAATAAGGGAGTCAACAACTTTGAGAGCAAGGGTGTGGTTAAATGAAGGGTTACTAGAAACACACCAAATCCCTTCAAATTCAATTCCACGCCACGGGTTCCCAAGTTTATGACCTGTTAAAGCCTGTTTAATGTATGAGCTGAGAGCTTCCCCAGGCATCAGCTGTTACTGCTAGAAAACCCATTACTGCTCAGCATAGCTAAACTCCCCTGCTGCCGCAGTGTGAACTTCTTTAAGATTGGAAGGTCTGTTCCGTTGAGCATTGCACCTCATGGCAAAGATTTTACTTGGCCAATGCTGGCAAGATGGTCTAGGATTGGCGACGTTCCTACGATGGGGCCGACAGAGATGCCTCATGGCGTGATCTACCCTAAAAGAGAGGAGGACGGAAGTACAACAGGAGTTAAGCGCTCAAATCTAGTTGTTTCAGAAATAAGGCCGTTAAATGGCCTTTTATGAATTACTCGTAAATTTTAATGGGCTTGAAAAAGGTGCAGAGGGCTGCAGGGAGAAAGGGTGTAATGGGACTGCACATTGCACAATGATTATCTTAAGCTGCTTAGGTACAGGGGGCATTTTTGCTTTGAAGGCTTGTGTCAGTTCTTTAAAATGGGTTCCCCCAGCCTCGCCGAGCTAGCTCTAATGAAAATTGGCACCCAAAATGTTAACAATGATGAGCATCTTCTGCTTAGATGTCACACTGATAGCCTTTATAGTTTACTTTTACCATCAGTGGACGTGAGATCTGGCTTCCCTCAGCCAAAACCCAACCATTATGGCAAGGGTCAAGATTGAAAGAGACCATTTTAGTGCTGAAAGCAGCAGAAATTCTGATCCTTCCATCACCTCTTAATAAAGCCACAGACTTGATTAATAGTTTCTTTCAGGCAGGAAATAAAGGTGTAAGGTCAGTTTAGAATTTAATGCCATTGTATTAAGATACTGGGCAGTAGAATCTTGTTGAGGTGTCGGGACTCCCACCTATCAGCTGGAGAGCCGGCGAGAGGGCCTCTTTTCAGGAAGACCCGTTGAACCACATGCCAATGAGGCAGTGGCGAGGCCAACGGCGGGGGGTCCTCTGGAATCGAGACCCCAGGGGTGGAAGTCTCTCCTACTCAGAGCTGCTGGCCAATCAGAGGCCAGCAGCTCTTGTGCTCAGAAGCCCCACTGGGGAGACGGTGGCTGCTGCCGGAAGGACAGGCACCGGAGACTCAGGATGGTCAAGGGACCCAGGCCACAGGTAAGTAATGTGGAAGGCAGGTGGGGGGGGCGGGGGGGGGGGGGGGGGGGTGGGATTCATGGGGTGGGTGTCGTGGGGTGAGGGGTGTGGGAGGTGCAGTCAGCAGCAAGTGCAGTGGCGTTGTGGGGGAGGAGGTGGGAGCGAGGGCCTCAGTGTCCAGTCCCTCGATCAGGTACCGAGTGCCTTTGGTCAATGGGACGCCCCTCCCCGTCCGGAGGTGACAAGCTGACTTCACAGTTTTAGCTGCCCTGCACGCTGCATGGTGACAGGCTCACCTGCAGCTGGGTTAGTTCCAGGAGTGGCGGCATGAGGCCCTGAAGTGGTCATTATTTGGCCACTTAAGGGTCTGAGTTGGTGGCGGGGTGGGGAGGTCGGCCGGGGGAGGTGGAAAGGTGATGGGGTTTTGGTACACCACCACCCCACCTAAGTAAATACCCACCCTGCCTGCAAGCCTGCCATTGCATGAGCACAAGATTCTGACCACTGTCAACATGCCACATGCATTGTGCTTGCAGACCGGCGAATGGAATTCAATATGAATAATTGTGAGATGGTACCTTTTGGTAGGAAGATTAAAGAGAACACGTTCCTTGAAAAATAAGTCTCTGAATGGGGTAGAGGAACCGGGTGATCTGTGAAGCACATACAAAAAAATCACTTAAAATATTGACACAGGTTAATAAGGCTGGCAAAGCAGTGAAGTTATGTTAACCTTATATGGAACGTTGGTTGAGACTGCACTTAGAGTCCAGGGAATAGCCTTCATTTTAGAGAAAAGGCAAAGAGGCACTGGGAAAGGTGTATAAAAAGATTTACTGGAGTGATGCCAGAATGGAGAGATCTTTACCTCTTATTCATACAAACATTTCTTTTCGAGTATTTATCCAATTCCCTTGCGAAAGTTGGTGCTCTCCACATCACAATTGTTCGTTGAGCGAAACAATCCCTCTTCATCTCATTCAGCTCTTCAGTGAGTTCTCTGAACTCTGTGACCTGGGTTTTGCTCCGCTGCTCGGGTGTGCAGTGTCAAGGGAATTCACTGCTCCGTGAGCCAACTTTTAAAAAAGGCTATAAAAACAAAAAAACTGCGGATGCTGGAAATCCAAAACAAAAACAGAATTACCTGGAAAAACTCAGCAGGTCTGGCAGCATCGGCGGAGAAGAAAAGAGTTGACGTTTCGAGTCCTCATGACCCTTCGACAGAACTTGCCAAAGTTGGCAAGTTCTGTCGAAGGGTCATGAGGACTCGAAACGTCAACTCTTTTCTTCTCCGCCGATGCTTTTAAAAATGGCTGCCTGGATGTCAGATTTTCGGTCCGCGGTTGGGGGGGTGGAGGCGGTGGGGGGGGTGCAGGCTATATTAGGAGTCAGGGAAGGCGACCCTGGAGGCACTGAGGCTGGGCAGAAGGCTGGGTCTCCGGCACTATGTCCAAAATTTGACAATAAAGGATACAACATAAAACATGCCTCAAGCCCTCATCCTTCACCCTCCCTCACTCGCCACATACTCTCCATGTCTCATCCATGTCAACCCATGCCACCTCATGTACCCACCCCCTAACCCCTCATGCCGTCCATGCCCTATGGCCCTTTATAGCCCCCTAAGACAACTTAGTGCCAGCTCATGCCAACCCAGGCCCCCCACCCACCACATTTGCCCTTAAGATTTCTGCATGTTTACTCTATCAAGACCCCTTATAATTTTTATCGTCTCGATGAAATTTCTTCTTAGCCTCCTCTGCTCTAAAGTGAGCATTCCAAGCTTCTCTAACTCTTCTGCATAAATGAAATCCCTCATCCTGGCTTCATTCTAGTAAATCTCATCTGCATCCTCTTAAGGCCTTGGCATGCTTTCTAAAGGGTGGCGCCTGGAATCAGATTCAATAATCCATCTGAGATCTAAGCAGTGATGGATAAATATTTAACCTAAATCTCTTCCTTTTGTACTGTTTACAGAAGAAAAGCGGGAACTCCCCTGTGCACAGCTGCCCCTCTCTGCTTTCTGTGCTCCATGTCCCTGACATTCTCCCATCCAAGAGGGGCTGCAACTGCTGCCCCCATGAGCGATAGAGGCATTTTACAGACAGGACATCAAACTCCACTGAACTCCCTGGAGAAGTCCAGGGCCACTCTCTTCCACCTCCAACTACATTCTTGAACTCCTCCAACAACACGGTGTACAGTATTTCCCCAGTGTAGCAAAGAACGTCAAATTCACCTCACCTTAGAATCCTTCGCTGATCCCTTTAATTACACGAGTGTAAGGTGTTCGCCCGTCAAGCAGTTTACAGGGCTTTAACCCGTGGAACAAACAATTTGAGACAAAAATTTCTGGAATAAGTTGCTTTACGTAAAAATCAGCAAGAGACTGCCAGTAAGCAGCCGATAGCACTGTCACACAGAAATCCCAGATTACACATAAGTATGCACAGTTACTTTCAGCCAAGATCACTATAAGCAAAAACCTCCTATGTGAGTGATCAGTTTGGCAGTGAACAAAGAGAACAAAGAACAAAGAAAAGTACAGAGATAAAAAGAAAAGTACAGCACAGGAACAGGCCCTTCGGCCCTCCAAGCCTGCGCCAATCATATTGCCCGTCAAGTAAAACATTTTGCACTTCCGGGGTCCGTATCCCTCTATTCCCATCCTATTCATGTATTTGTCAAGCTGCCTCTTAAACACCACTATCGTACCTGCTTCCACCACCTCCTCTGGCAGCGAATTCCAGACACTCACTACCCTCTGCGTAAAAAACTTGCCCCGCACATCACCTTTATAGTTTTCTCCGCTCACCTTAAATCTATGTCCCCTAGTAATTGGCTCTTCCACCCTGGGAAAAAGCTTCTGACTATCTACTCTGTCCATGCCACTCATAATTTTGTAAACTTCTATCAAGTCGCCCCTCAATCTCCGTCGGTCTAGTGAGAACAATCCGAGTTTCTCCAACCTCTCCTCAAAGCTAATAACCTCCAGACCAGGCAGCATCCTGGTGACTTGACATAGTTCTTTAGTTGGCAATCATAACACCATAAGACGCAGGAGCAGAAGTAGTCCATTTGACCCATCGAGTCTGCTCTGTCATTCAGTGAGATCATGGCTGATCTGATAATCCTTAACTCCACTTTTTTGCCTTTTCCCTTGATTCCCTTACTGATTAAAAATCTATCTATCTCTGCCTTGAACGTATTTAACGACCCAGCTTCTACAGCCCTCTGCAGTAAAGAATGCCACAGATTCAGTACTCTCTGAGAGAAGTTCCTCCTTCTCTCTGTCTTAAATGGGTGACCCCTTACTCTGAGATTATGCCCTCTGGTCCTAGACTCTCCCACAAGGGGAAACAACCTCTCAGCATCCAAGCTGTCAAGCCCCCTAAGAATCTTATATGTTTCAATAAGGTCACCTATCATTCTTCTAAACTCCAATGAGTATGGGCCCAACCTACTCAGCCTCTCCTCATAATAAAATCCCTCCATACCTGGGATCAACCTAGTGAACCTTCTCTGGACTGCCTCCAATGCCAGTATATCTTTCCTTAGATATGGGGACCAAAACTGTTCACAATATTCTAGGTAAGGTCTAACTAGTGCCTTGTATAGTTTTAGCAAGACTTCCCTATTTTTATACTCCATTCCCTTTGAAATAAGGGCTAACGATCAATTTGCCTTCCCTATTACCTACTGTATTAGCTTTCTGTGATTCATGAACAAGGACCCCCAAATTCTTCTGTGTTGCAACTTTCTCCAGTCTTTCTCCATTTAAATAATATTCAGCTCCTCTATTCTTTTTGCGAAAGTGCATAACCTCACATTTTCCCACATTATACTCCATCTGCCAAGTTTTTGCCTACTCACTTAACCTGTCTATGTCCCTCCGTAGACTCTTTGTATCATCTTCACCATTTGCCTTCCCACCATTTTTGCATCATCCACAAACTTGGCAATTGTACATTTACTTCCCTCATCCAAGTGATTAATATATATTGTAAATAATTGTGGCCCCAGCACTGATCCCTGTGGCACTCCACGAGTTACAAGTTGCCAACCTGAAAATACCCCCCTCATCACAATTCTGTCTTCTATTAGTTAGCCAATCCTCTATCCAAGCTAATATACTGCCACCAACACCATGGGCTCTTACCTTATTCGGCAGCCTTATGTGCAGTACCTTATTGAACGCCTTTTGGAAATCCAAATATATTACATCTACTGGTTCTAATCTAATCTGCTAGTTGCCTCCTCAAAGAATTCTAATAAATTTGTCTGGCATGATTTCCCCTCCATGGTACCATGCTGACTCTGCTTGATTATATTATATATTTCTAAATGCTTTGCTATTACATCCTTTATAATAGACTCTAACATTTTCCCAGTGACATTTTGCCCTTGACTGTAGCCCAAGTATCTTTTTAAAACATCCTTTATACCTTTTTCAGAGGTATACCTGGGTGCTATATTGACAGGACATATTGTCCTATAAGGGTCCCCCTTAATACAAAATTTCCAATGGAATACTCGGTTCTTTGTCTAAACCATGGGGTATAATCTCACTTTAATTTTATCCATTTGCCTTGAGCTTCTAGGGCCTTTACACATACATTCTGTCTTTGATCAATAAATCTTTATATCAGCTTCCCTTGTTTCATCCTATGCCATTCCTCATGATCCGTTCCACAGCTCCCTTGAGACATCCCATCTCTGGTCTTCAAGCTAACATTCAGGGGCTTCATTGTTTGTCTTTGTCTATTATCTGTTGTTTGAGGTTAGAGCTGTTCATCAAGCCTGTTAGTAAACTGTTCATAATGGCTTTCCAGTCCAACCATCCTTATTTCTCATACATACCAAATTTTGCATTCCACCCAGGGTTGGTTCCATTTTTTCCTTATCAGTATGTCCGTCACGGTCCAATAGCTCATTCCTGCCCAGCATCTTTCTTATCTGCGAGAAACAGCTTGCAGCGTTCAGCATTTTATTTTACTTGAAAAAGTCTTCCGGCTTTGTGAAACAAGACAGTCTATAAAATTTGGTCTGTTCTTTAAGTTTGCTGAAGTTGCAGCAAACTGTACTCTTACGCTAGTGAGGCGAAGAACCTGCAAGGTTCAAAATGGCAAATCGGATAACCGAACCGTGTTAGATACTGAGTGAGCTCACACTCTGCTCCCTCTGCTTTCAGTGCACGCATGGCTCACTTGGTGAGCGCCCTTACAGGCACGTTGTGCCACAATCAGTGTCAAGGAGGCAGGAAAAACACTGCATGGCCTTTCGAGCCAACTCTGCCATTCACTATGATCGTGGCTGATCTTGGGCTTCAACTCCACTTGTTTGCTCATTCCCCATACCTCCTGATTATCTCAGAGACCAAAAATCTATCGGAGCTTTAAATCTATTCACCGATGGAGCATCCACAACTCTCTGTGGTAGAGAACTCAAAAGATTCACAACCCCCTGATTGAAGCAATTTCTCTTCAACTCAGTCCGAAACTGTTGCCCCCTTATCCTGAGACTGTGCCCCTGTGTTTTAGTTTCTCTGATCAGTGGAAACGATGAGCGAAATCGTCCCAGATTTGCACTAAGTGGGGTAGTGGGTGGGTAAAATGATGTTTTACCCACCGGCTGCAATGGCAGTTTTTCAAGCCATATAATCCCAACCCCATCGTATTAATTATGTATTCTCGGCAAACACGTTGTTTCCCTGGCTGGCAGGTTCTCATTCGCCCACCACGCCATCACCTCGCCGCTTCATCACTCCCGACGCCATATTTAAAGTCCAGCCGCGCACACACCTCTCAGAGCTTCCAGCCCACGACTGCTGCACAGGAAGACAGGATAGCCCCGAAAGGCAAAAAGACTGCAGCCCCCAGGCTCAATGACATGTCCCTCCAGCGCCTTTTGGATGTAGTGGAGGCTCACCACGATGTCCTCTACCCCCTCTCTGGCCACAGGATGGGCAGCAACTGCACTAAACTGGCTTGGGAGGTGGTGGCAGCGGTGGTCAGTGCCAATGCCCTGCAAAAGAGGACAGTCACCCAATGCCACTACAAGATGAATGGTTTCATCCGTTGCCCCAGGGTAAGTCACTTTTCTCATCACTCACAAACCCATCACATATCCACAGGGATCTCACAGGTCAAAGGACAACATCACTAACTCTCACGCACACCCTCACATCTCCATCAGGCTCACACCCTCTCGGGCTGGCATCTTCATCCTGTCCATGTCTCCGCTCACCACACAAACATTCCACACAGTGCCACGTGTCCTGCTCTCACACTCTCCATTCCTAGCATTCAGGAGAAGCCTGATCACACCAGCAGGAAGGGTTCACAGACAGGAGGTGGAGTGGCCCACATTAGGCCCCTCACTCACATTGAGGAGTGTGTCATCGCGCTGACTGGTGAGGACATAGACCGTGCCTGTGGTGACGCTGAGGTTAGTGGCGAGCACCTTTGTAAGGATCCTGCACCACATCATCCCTCTCTCAACACAGCTGTGAGTGCTCTCTCTCTCTCCTGCTTTTGACTCTGCTGCCAAGCACTATTTATCTTTACTTTGGTTCACAGGGAGCTCTGCCAAGTGACCGACACCCTCAGCCAGCCAGTCCCTCAGCTCCATCCACATCCTCACCTCCAGCCAAGAGGACACCTCCTCCGTTGAAGAGCTGGAAATAAACAGCCTGGAAGACCCGTCACAGCGCTTACCCACACCCTCCACCAGCGCAGAGACACACACCTTGGTAGGACCTAGATCTAGAGCAGGCTCGGGTTCAAAATCTGGTGGTCACCGCACAGGCACATGTCAGCAGCAGGAGGAGGCAGGTTCAGCTGAGTTCCCCAGCACTCAGAGGACTGCTAGGGAAGAGGTATCTGTGAGGTCCAGGTCAGATTACAAGCCTCTGGATTCAGCCTTCTATCTCATCATGGAGAGTCAGTAGAAGGTGTGGGAAAATCATGCAGAGCTGTTGGGAGTCCTCAACAGAGTGGCACAAAAGTCAGAGGAGTGTGTCCGCCTGCTCTCTGATGAAGTGGTGCCCACATGTGCATGTATGGAGGTCTCCATGGGGAGGATGGTGGATGCCATGGAGACCCTGCTCCAGTAGAACACAGAGAGGTGTGCAGGTTTGCACTCCATCGTGGTAACCATGGGTGAGTTCCTTCAGTGGCAACGCGAGAGGAAAATGGGGCACCTCGACGTCCCTCCAGGTGTTCCTTCCCCTCAAGGAGTCAGGCTTGGGGCCGTTGGGTGCCTGACTGGAGGAGGAGCAGCAGTTGGACACCCCTGGGTCATCCACTCAGGAATCTCAGAGGCTGTCCACTCCCTCCGAGTCCCCTTTGCCTGTGACCCCCTCAGCCTCGTCCTCTGTCACTACAGAGGGAGCAGCTGGCCAATGAGTGATTCTGGAGGGGCAAGTGTGTGTGTGGCAGGACCTTTTGGAGTCTCGTGTAACCACTCCCCAACGCACTCAGATCCTTCACGTATCACATTTACCACAATATCCTGAGCATTTTCAATGCTGCCTGCTGGAGTTCACTTTCAGTTGTCCATCTGAGCTGACCCGCATTTCCACCCACCCAATGATCACACTCCCATGCAGCACCCAATCTTGCCCACCATGACTGTCGTTTCACTTTCGATTTGGGCAGCATGGTCTGGATTTGGTTTTTTGTAAGCTCCCCCATCCCTTCCCCTCCCCCGGTCACCCATTTCCTTTCCCCCACCACAATTGAACCCCCTGGCATCACCTTCCACCTCCCCTCCATGACCTTTCCTTTCAGGGATGTCCAGATGTACGTTCCCTTCCTTCCTGAAAATCCCACCCCCATCCACATTCACCTCCCCAACCTCCTCCTTCCCACCCCCAGGGTCAGTGTCTGCCTCTCATTCCCCACCAAGCACCCTCACCATCCCTTCTATCGCTACCGTCGAACCCTCACCCTCCCACCCTACACCCTCACGCTGCCCTCGGTCATTCTCACCATTCCCTCGTACCACGCCCACCCTCAGTTCGCTCTCCAGGAGGCAGTCATAGACCCATCAGACCCCTACCTTGCACATTTACCCGGATACACCCCACTCCTGGACCCCTTCCGCCCTGAAAATCCTTTCCCCCTTCAGACCCCTTTCTCCCTGGAACCCCTTCCCCCCCAGAACTCTTCCCCCCAGAACCTCTGTTAGTTCTCCAACCCATCTGGCCCCACCCCCACAACCCGCTTAGTCCCTCCCCCTTCCTAACTCCCTCAGACACCCTTACTTCTTCTGCCACCCATAGTCCTTCCCCCCTCCCAACTCCTTCCTTCAGCCTTACCTCTCCCTCCAGCCTCACTACTTCCTCCAGCTTTACTCTTTCCCCCTTCCCGGCTCCGTCCTTACTTCTTCCTCCACCCTTATTCCCTCCTCTCTCTGCACTCTTCCTCGCCCAGGACTCCCTCCCCCCTCCACCCCCCATCCGAACTCCTTCCCTTACACCTTTCACCCCCCTTTACACCTATCTCCCCAGTTGCCATCTTCTCCCGTTACCCCCTTCTTCCCATTCTCACTCCACCTCTCCCAACCTCACCTCCCCGACAATTTCATTCCACCCTCCCAACCTCACTCCCCCGACACCTTCATACCCTCTCTCCCAACCTCACTCCCCCGACATCTTCATACCCTCTCTCCCAACCTCACTCCCCCCGACACCTTCATACCCTCTCTCCCAACCTCACTCCCCTGACACCTTCATACCCTCTCTCCCAACCTCACTCCCCCGACACCTTCATACCCTCTCTCCCAACCTCACTCCCCTGACACCTTCATACCCTCTCTCCCAACCTCACTCCCCCGACACCTTCATACCCTCTCTCCCAACCTCACTCCCCCCGACACCTTCATACCCTCTCTCCCAACCTCACTCCCCCGACACCTTCATGCCCTTTCTCCCACCTCACTCCCCCGACATCTTCATACCCTCTCTCCCAACCTCACTCCCCCGATACATTCATACCCTCTCTCCCAACCTCACTCCCCTGACACCTTCATACCCTCTCTCCCAACCTCACTCCCCCGACACCTTCATACCCTCTCTCCCAACCTCACTCTCCCGACACCTTCATACCCTCTCTCCCAACCTCACTCCCCCCGACACCTTCATACCCTCTCTCCCAACCTCACTCCCCCGACACATTCATACCCTCTCTCCCAACCTCACTCCCCCCGACACCTTCATACCCTCTCTCCCAACCTCACTCCCCCGACACATTCATACCCTCTCTCCCAACCTCACTCCCCCGACACTTTCCTTTTCCCCCTCCCAGCCTCGCCCACCGCGACTCTTCTTCCTCTCTCAGTCGATCCTAGGCCTTCCTCTCCCACCCCCCTTGGCCATCATTCATTGTGAGCAAGCATGACTTTCTAACCCCACAGTGAGCTGCTTCGCAGTGGAGCCATGTCGATGAGAATCCACCCAGCGTGCGATGGACGTTCCTCCAGTATCCCACTGCTGTCGGGCTCCAGCATCTTCTGCTCCTCGGGTGTCCGCGATGTGAGCAAGGCCCTGGCAGTAAGTCCCGACTTACTTTGGCACGACGTGTTCTGCACTGGCGTGCTTTCCTGCCAATGTGGGTGGATGATCCAGCGTTGGCTGGGTGGGTGGGGGGAGGTGGGGGATGAGTTCGGCGGGCTGGCTTGATAATGATATGCTGATGTACTCACAGTGAGGTTCCTGACGTTTGATGGTGGGGAACTCGGCCCGCCATTGACGGGCTGAGCGGACGATCGCAGACTGGGTTTCACGATGTCGTGAAACTGATTTTTGCCCTTCTCGCCATATTGTCCGCTCACGGCCACCGAATACGCCATTCACCAAAGTGCACAGAAAAACCGGCCAATCCCTTGGCATCTACCCTATCAAGCCCCTTCAGACTCTTGTCTGTTTCAATAAGATCGCTTCTCCTCCTTTAACCTCCAGAGATGAAAGCTCAGTTTACTCAGCCTCTCATCATCTGGGACCAGTTTAGTGAACCTTCGCTTACCTTCTCCAATGCAAGCAAATCCTTCCTTAAATATGGAGACCAAAATAGCGCACAATACTCCAGATGTGGTCTAATGCAAATTGTTGCTGTGTACACTGAAGAGTGAATGCTGTCCAGGAAACCAGAACCCTATAGCTCGTTGATTAGATATACAACCTTATAGCACACGAAGGAGACCACTCAGCCTAACGTGCCTGTGCTGGCTCTTTGAAAGAAATGAATCAATTTGTCCCACTCCCTCTGCTCTCTCTGCTGATATCCCTGCAAAAGCTTCTTTTTCACACCTATCTAAATAGTCCACTGGATCAGGGGTACTTGTGTGGATTTTTGGGTGAGGGCAGGTCAAATGTGTGTCTCATGGCCAGGTTGCTTGCTTGGCACATCTGCTCAAGGCAACAGGAATAATAGGCACACAGATGACTTATCGGAAGTTTTCAGCCGAAGAGGCAGTGCTTTCAGGATGGAAGGGAAGAAAAGTACAGGGAGGAGAGAAACAAACCTAGCAACCAGCGTTCCCTGTGACTGAGTGGCGTGAAATTTCAATTTGGTTTCTAGGCTTGTATAATTAACCCTCATTTCAGCAGTCTTAGCCTTTTATTGGCTAATTTTATAGATGAAATAAATGCCAATGTACCAGAGACAAAACACCAGGCATTTGACTTGCAAAACTGCTGTGATTTCTCAAAAAAAACTGTAGGTAGTTTCAGCGCTATGCAAGAAACTAGGTGTTTTAGTCTTAATGGCCTGTTTTACATGAGCAGCAGAGAAAGTAATGAGGGTTACACATAAGTGTGGCAGATCTGTGAACTGGCTGGTGTTTTAACAGTACCTCATTACCACCGCTGTTTAATTAGAGGAACTTTAAGACTGTTTATATAGCAGAAGATGGAATACCTGCTTCATGCTGAATCTTGCCTTTCAACACACTTGATGTCCCACATTTAAAACAGCCACAGGGGATTGCTTAGCCGAATTAAACTTCAGCAACTTCTGGATTCCTCTTTGCGTTCTTGGTTGTTTCCATCACTTAGACCGCCGACTTCCACGTCCATAACATCGCCTGACTCCACCCCGGCCTCAGCTCATCTACTGCCGAAGCCATCATCTGTGTCTTTCTTCCCTCTAGACTCTGCTGCTCCAACACACTCCTGGCTGGTCTCCCACATTCAACCATCGAAACCACTGCTGCCTGTGTCTTTACTTGCACCAAGTCTCATCCAGCCATCACGCCTTCTAGTAACTGTGGCACCAGAGTCTCTGAATACTCCCAGTCTCGTCGGAACAAATGTCAGTGAGGCTATGAGCAACTATGTCTCTGGTTTTGTGGCTTAAGTGCTGGCAGCATCTTCCCTGCAGAGCTGCCACCAAGATGGCAAAGGCTGTCCACCTGGGAGAATGACCTTTAATATTAATTTTGATGTTTCTGCCTAATGCTAAATAGAAATGAATGAGTCAATAGCAAAACATCGCAGCAGTAATGGTTGGTGATCTGCTCACAAAACATTTTATGTGCATAATGGAGTGGAGAACTTTTGAATTACTGGATGTGGTTTATAAGGATTAATTGTTTGCATGCAGTTCTTCACTTTCCTTATTATCTTGCATCATGGAGATAATTTACAGTGAAATCATTATAGGCAGACGCATAATCACCATTTTAATGCTGAGCTGCACTACCATTTCTAGATAGCAGCAGCACGCAATATAGGTAGCCACTATGTCCTGTAAAGAAAGAAAGACTTTTGCAACCTGCGAAAGTGCTTTACAGCTAATTCCCAAGTGCTCGTGAAGAGCAGTCACCTTTGTAATGTGGGGAAACACAACAGGAAAATTACATGCAGAAGAGAGACAATGAGCAGGTGGTCATGTTCCTTTGGCTGAGGGATAAATATTGATCAGGACGGTGGGAGAAATCCCCAGCTCATTTTCAAAATACCGCCGTGGGATCTTTTACGTCCACCTTGGAGGGCATTTTGGGGCCTCAGCTTAACAGTTCACCCGAAAGGCAAAAAGGTGTTGATGACCAACGGGAATGAGGTCAAGGCCAGCAGATGGATGTGTGAATTGGGGGATGCGGTGTTCTAAAACGACATTGGTGCATTGGAGGATTGGGGCAGAGGAGGCCCCAATGACTCGTCCATGGAGCATTGAAGGGCACCCCTGCACCACCACCCAGGTCCCAAGGAACCCTCCCAAGCCCTTGACCTCATACGGCCATGATGGTTTCTCCAGAGGGTTTGACAACAAGGAAGCCTCTCCCCAAAGGTTTACAGGGCATCAGCGAGGCATGTGGGGCAGAATTTTGACCTCATCCAGTGGGGAATGGCGGGCGTGGGCGGGGCCTGTTGGGAAGCTGACCGCCGTTCGCCATCAAGGCCGAAAGGCAATTTCGCGCTGGCAGGCCAACTAAGGCCCACCCAGCCGGCTGGAGAACCTCCGAGAGGACGAGGGCTGTTGTCCGCTGGGTCTAATGGCGGCCCGGCGGCCGATTGAAAAATGGCGCCGGCAGCCCAGGGAGGCTGCCTGTGTTGGAGCTGCAGCGGCGCCATGGACGCGACCCAGCGGGAGGTGAGGTTGGCAGCGCTGTTGGCCCCGCCTTTCTCCAACGAGTGCCTCGCCGCCCTCCCTGGGGGGAGGTGGCTGCCAGAACGGACACCCTTGTCCCCAGAGTTGGGAGGAGGAGGCCACCACGCCTCACAAAGCAGGCACAGGACAAGGTGGCAGCCCGGGTGAGCGGTCGCAATGTGGTGCGGCGCTCCTGGGCAGCAGTGCCGGAGGCCCTTCAGTGACCTGCTGCACTCGGGAAGGGTGAGTATCGTGTTGGCGTGGGTCAGTGTGCTGAAGCGTTTTGAGCTGGCCATCCCACCGTGGAACCCTCAGGGGTGCTCGAGTCTGAGTTAATGACATCGGAGTTGGCCAAGAAGGGGGGGGGGGGTGGCGGGAGCGCAAGGCATGGCTGCTTGGACTGAGTGCCTTGCGGCTCAATGGCCACAACTCAGATGTGCCCTGCGAGGCCTTCCTCAGGTAGGGTTAGCCAGTCTGCAGTGGCGCTGCAGGTAGAGTGGAATAATCAATGCTCCTCTGCCCTTTCAGGGGAAGACATCCCATAACAGTATTGAGAGGTGGTGGACTAGCGGGGGGGGGGGACTCCCGCATCCCCTCAGCCTCTCCCGTTATAAGCAGGAGGCCTTGGAGCTTGAGAGGCGGCTTGCACCTCAGTCAACTGGCCGCGGTGAGGTTGAGGTGTCAGATGAAGGTAAGAGTGCAGTGCACGGACGTGAGAATATCGGCTGGTACAACCATTCTAGTGTAGTCTCTTCATTGATGTGCAGCTCGAACCTGGAGTCCCCATTGATCATTGGAAGACGAGGGCACCATGATGCAGATCTCTGTTGTCTCACCAGGGTGCCTGGCATGCACAGTGACAGTGTGATGATTATAACTAATGACATGTTCGTTTTCTCTCTTTTAGGTTTACTTACAGGCTTTTGCTCTCCGGACCCTGAAAGACCACCCCTGACACCGGAGGACCACCATGCTCCCAAGCACCTGCGTCACACCCGCTCTCTGAAGCAGGCACCAGCGCAGATACCAGCACCTCGGTGAGCATTAGATCAGCGTCCAGTATCTCGGTGCACATTGGTGAGGGCACTTCACACTTGCTTGAGGAGCAGGTGGAGGCAGAGAGTGCCCAGGGTGGCAGCAGTCGGAGGACTGCTGGAGACCAGGGCGATGCTCAGTCGATGGCTGATGATGGGCCTCTGGGGTCGATCATTAGGCAGCAGATGCTGGATGTCCAGCAGAGTGTGTGGGAGGACTAGGCAGAGATCCATGAGGGTATGCGTTCCATGGTCTCTGTTTTGGAGGAGTCCCTGTGGAGCTTGAGCACTGTGTTGACCGTCATGGCTGAGCGCACTGCCTCCTCCATGGGGAGGGTGTCAACTCTCGTGGAGACGCTGCCCCGGGGACAGAATCCGAGGTTCTTGGGGTTGCACTTGGACCTGCAAGCCCTCACACAGGCAATGATCTCAGCTGGCCAGTGTCCGTGTGTGAGATAGATGGGGCACACAGTATCCCAGCTAGGTGCCCGTCCATCAGTGGTGAGCAGGGAGGTCCACGAGCTGCCTGTCATCTCTGCAGGCTTCTCTCAGGGCACCCTGGATGACAGCAGCAGGTCCTTTGCCCCTCTGCCAGTGACCGTGGCATCTAATGAGGCTGCGGTGATTGGGGAGATGCCAGCTGTGGGACTGGCCACTCCCTCCCAGGCGGGGTCAGCACCGGCTCCACTAGCCACAGGGCAATCACCAAGGTCAACAAGACAGCAGAGTCAGCAGGTTATCTCCAAAGCTGATGCCAGCGAGGGGGAAGCACCTAGACATAACACCCATAAACATAAGTTTAAAGCACCTTAAGCACAAAGAGGGGCTGGTCACGGGTGATCTTTTGTTCCCCCATTTAGCTTTTTGCTTTTTAACAGCGTGACCACCAACACGGAATATTGTTCAGTTCAAGAATCTGTGAGTTCCAACATTAAATGACATTTGATTTTGTGTTATTGGCCTGAGTATGCTTCATTTATTCTATTGGTGCAGGGTATGCCAATATTTAATGCTGGATGTGAGTGTCTTGAAACTTTATTGCACAGGCACTGAGTGTATCTTGGGGGCCAAGGATAGGGTCCTTTTTGGGATCTAGGATGGAGGCAGCAGCCCTGGCAAGAGGTGGCAGCCTAGCTGAAGGAGCGTTGGATCAAGGTGTCCCTGGTGTCCCTGCCTCGCTGAAGGTTACCGAGGTCTGCCTCCATGCCCTCAGCCTTCTCCTCACCATGCTCCTCTTCAGACTCACTACTGGACTCATCATCTTGTGGCCTGTGGAGCTGCCTCAAGAACATCTTCCTCCAGTGGGTCCCCCCTTGCCAGTGCCAGGCTGTGGAGAACGCAGCATGCCACCACTGTCAGTGACACCCCTTCTGGGGGGTATTGCAGTGCGCCCCCTGAACGGTCCAGGCATCCAGATAATGGTCCTCTCTAGCACCGAGCTTGTGGAGGTGTGTCTCCTGTTGTACCACTGCTCTGCCTCTGTTCTAGGATGGTAGAGAGGTATCATAAGCCACTTTTTCAATGGATAGCCCTTGTCACCCAGCAGCCATCCACCCAGCCGGGCTGCAACACTGAAGAGCCCCGGCACCTGGGAGTGTCTGAGGATGTAAGTATCGTGGGAGCTGCCTGGGTATCTTGCACAGACTTGCAGAATCTGCCTCCTGTGATCACACACTATCTGCACGTTCATGGAGTGGAAGCCCTTCCTGTTGACAAAAGCACCCAGCTGACCCACTGGCGTCTTGATGGCCACATGTGTACAGTCAGTGGCACCCATGACAAGGGGGAACGCAGCAATTGCTGCAAAGCCTGTGGCTCATTCAGCCTGTCAATGAAAGTCAATGCCCACCTGAATAGAGCTTCTGTCACCAGCTTGATGCAACTGTGGCCAGCTGATTGGGACACTCCACACAGATCCCCCACTGACCCCTAGAAAGAGCGGAGGCATAGAAGTTGAGGGCCACTGTGACCTTCAGAGCCACTGGCATGAGGTTGGAGGTGATCTCAGGCCCAATCGTCTGGCAAATGGAGGTCACAGTCTCCTTGGAGAGTTGGAGCCTCCTTCGGCATTGCACCTCAGTCATATTGAGGTAGCTGCATCGCTGCCTGTAAACCCTGACAGCAGGATAGTGGCTTCTTCTGCGGCCCCTTATGCCTTGGACTACCTGCTGGCCCTGCACCCTTTGTGCCTGTGCCTCTCCTCACACAGGTCCCTCCCCTGGAAGCTGCACTGGGACACCTGGCCTCCTCTCCCTTCTGCCCCTCTCTTCCTCCTCAGAGGAGGTGCCTCCAGCGGAGACCACAATCCCCATTACCAGGGTAAGGGAAGGCTGTGTGATACCTGGGAGGGCCCTCACTGTATAAATCCTCCCGGGAGCGTGGGAGACACCCGTGAGCCCCGGAACGAAGCCTGGAAATGCTCAGAATGAAGTTCAGAGCCGAGATGAAACTGTCAGGTTCAAATGAGCAACTAGCAGCAAACTATCTCCAAAACTTTTCATTACTCACATTGACAAAGCTGCTGAGCCATCTTATCCTAGCCATGGATGGGCTTTTGCAAATTCTGGGCTGCCCGCCTGCCCATTTTGCCCATGCAAGGGGCGAGAAATTGCACAGGCAACGTTAAATCACCAACAGTCAGGGTGCCAAGGGCCAAAGGTGGCCTCTTAATTAATGACCTGCCGAGCGAAACATCACACGAGCGCGCGCCAACATCGGGACGCTCTCCCCACATCAACGTGCATCATTTTATACTCATTCGGGTCGGGCACACCCCCCACCCCCCAACCCCAACATGGTCAAAATTCTGCCCGTGGTTTAGATTTAAATTGGGTTGTCATTTGCCTAGAGCAATAACTCTAGCGAAGTACTAAATCAGCAAGGATAAAAATACCTCACGCCGGTAAATAGATTCAGCTGATTTTTTTAACTTTTGTTAAGAAGTGGGAGGTGAAGGGGCTGGTTTGAAGTTGACCCTTAATTCGTAGGCTAACCAGGCAAGGAAGGAGTAAAAGCAGCCAGGATTCTTGCTCATTGCCCCTCTGCATGTTGCAGTGTGTGTACAAGTGGAAACTCAGTGCAGGCAAAGCAGGACTAAGCCCACTAGGGCTCATCCTGCTTTCTACACTTGATGTCACCATTGGCTCCTCCTTTAGCTAATATCACCACCATCAAAAACCCTTTGAATTTTTGATAATGTTATCTTTGGCAATCTCTTCTTTGCCTCCACCTATCACTGAGCCTCTATCCAGCTCCTCCTGTCCCACCCCCCTCAACCAGCTTGTGTTTCACCTCATTTCTATTTCTCTTTAGTTCTGATGAAGAGTCATATGGGCTCGAAACGTTAACTCTTTTCTTCTCCGCTGATGCTGAGTTTTTCCAGGTAATTCTGTTTTTGTTTTGGATTTCCAGCATCCGCAGTTTTTTTGTTTTTATTTTTATTTTAGGACTTTTCTCACTGTGGTTTTTAATTGTTCACAGGATGTGAGCGCTGCTGGCGAGGCCAGCAAGTTATCACCCATCCCTAATTGCCCTTGAGAAGGTGAACCGCCTTCTTGAACACAACTGAGTGCCTTGGCCATTTCCCAGTCAATTACATTGACGTGGGCTTGGAGCCACAGATAGCCAGAGCGCGTAAGGATGGCAGATTTCCATCCCAATTGGATATGAGTGAACAATCCAGCAGTTTCATGGTCACCATTACTGAGACTAGCTTTTTAGTCCAGATGTGTTTAATTTGCCAGTTGCTGTGGTGGGATTTGAGCTCGTATTGTCTCTGGATCATTTGTCCAGGTCCCTGGACAACTGCATCGGCATGATGTTAATCGAGCCTGAGTGACATTGCTCACTGATCTTTACAGTCCCGGCTCAGGCTTGAAGAATGGCAGATTAAGTGAGGCAAGTGTTATGAAATAGCAGGTAAGCAGGACAAAATTGAACAACGTTAATTTTGCTGCTTTCTCTAGTTGGAGGGCTGAGGTTGCTTTTTAAAGCTCATTGTGTCTAGGAAGGAAAAACTGATTAAATGTTTGTCGCAGAGGAAGATGTTGGGGAACAGAGCAGTGAAATAAGATCGGTTTGCTCTAACAAAGGGCTGCGTTTTCCCAGAATTGAACTAAGTGCGGAAGCAGACGGGTAAAATGGAGTCCTACTCGCCGATGAAAATGGTGGGTTTTCACGCCGTATCTTCCCAAGCCCACCTCATTATATATTCACTCCCATGAAACACGCCGTTTCCATGGCGGGCGAGCTCTCATTCGCCCGCTCACCATCGCCCCACTGCTGCATCACGCCGGCCGCCATCTTTAAAAGGCAGCTGCCAGCAAAGCGTTCATCGCCACCAGCTCACCACCGCTGCCCAGGAGATATGGCCAGCAAAGGCAAAAAGACTGCAGCGCCACCACCCCCCCCACCACCTCCCCACCCCCCCGCCCGCTTCAGTGACAGGTCCCTCGAGCTACTGTTGGATGCTGCTGAGGCCTGACAGGATTTGCTGTACCCCTGCCCTGGCTGCAGGATGGGTAACAATGTCACCAAACTGGCTTGGGAGGTGGGGGCAGTGGTGGTCAGTACGAATGCCCTGCAGAGGTGGACAGCCACCCAGTGCCGCAAGAGGATGAACGATCTCCTCCGTTCTGCCATGGTAAGTGACTCTATTCATCACTCCCATCTCACACACCCACAGGGCCCTCACTCACTGCCAGTTCAAGGGACATCACCATTCACTCTTTCACACACACTGTCATTGTCCTCAACACGTCCATGGGACCACTCACCACCCACACAGGCCAGGCATCCTTATCATCTGGCCCGGCAGGTGTCCTGACACACCCTCCCCATCTCTATCCATGCAGGGCAAACTGGCTCACAACAGGAGGGAAAGGTCACAGACAGGTGGAGGGATGCCAGAGATCAAAGTCCTGACAGAAGTTGAAAACAGAGCCATCCAGCTGGCTGGCGATGACCAAGACCGGTCCTGAGCTGACGGTGACGTCGACGCTGCTCTACCAAGTGAGGATCCAGCAGTGCAACATCCATCAGATAACCATGCTGTGAGTGATGTGTCCTCTTTCACAGGCCACTGCCATGCACTAATTATCTCCCCTTGCTTTCACAGGCACATCTGGGAAACAGCTGACAGAGTCCACGACCCAGAGCCTCCAATCAAGCTCTGAAGAAACCTCTGGAGAGGAATCTGAAGGCCCCCTCCCTGAAGTCCCGTCACAGTGCTCATCCACACCCTCCACCAGTGCAGAGACACACGGCTTGGTGGGACCAAGCTTTAGAATAGCCTCGGGGTCACAATCTAGTGAGCACATCGCACTTTCTGATCCACAGCAGGCAGAGGGAGGGACTTCCCAGGTCCCCTGCACGCGGAGGATTGCTGGAGGCCAGAACGTTGCTGAGTCCAAGTCAGATGACGAGCCTCTGAACTCGAGTCATGTCACAGTTTCTGAAGCTGCAAAGGCAAGCTCGGGAACATCAGGAAGGCATGTCTGCTGCACTCTTCGGATTGCAAGGCACAATGGAGGAGTCTGCCCATCTTCAGGCTGGGGTGATAGTGCCAGCATTGCAAAGCACCGAGGTCAACATTGGCAAGGTGGCGGCTGCCATGGAGACTTTGGTCCAGGACATCACTCCTGCACTGCTGTGTGGGCTCAACTCCATTGCTGATGCCATAGTTGGCCTCCAACAGCGTGTATGCGAGATCTCACTCCAGCTACCTCTTCCATTCACAGAGTCAGCCAGGGGCCCTCAAGGTTGGTTGGTGGCGAGATTTTAACAGCACACACATACACCCTTTCTTCCCCAAGTCTCTTTAACAAGTCTTCTGCCCTCCCCCTACAAAATACCCGCCTTCTTCAGCCCCCACTGAACAAAAAAGTCCAGACGCCCACCTAGGATGTTAAATCACATGGGCCTTTGCCTCCTGGCCTCCTTGTTCAGCAGCAACAGCAGTAGTACCTCCTCTCCCTCTCTCCCTCTCTCCCTCTCTCCCTCTCTCTCTCTCTCTCTCTCTCTCTCTTCCTCCTCAGGCCTCAGGCCTCAGGCCCTGCAGGCATCCAGGTCCCTGGCAACAGAGGATGGGGGAGGGTGGCAACAGCCACACTGGATATCCAAAAGCCGAAGGAATACAGCAGCCGGAGCAAGAGCGGGACACAGCAGTCAGCAGCAACCAGCACCCAACTCTCCCAGCTCCCAACTGCAGCAGCAACAAGTTACAGCTGAGAGCGATTGGGAGAATTTTTTTAATTGTTTTTGCATGTATATTAGGAACAAAACAAAATGTGTAAACAGAGTTCAGACAGATCCATTGAGGCGGCAATACGAGTTCCGGTCCCTCTCATTGTTCCGGCTGCCTGACAATGTGTACACTCAACCTATGAAGTTAATCAGCACTGGATGAAGGATGGTGCTGGCAAAGGGGAAGTCTGCAAATGCTCGTTCAGGTGAGATGCCAATGAAATCTCCTTTGTTCTGAGGGTTGATCTGTATCTGCAGGCAAACTCCCAGCACCAAGGCCCACCACACAGACGATGAATCCGGACAGGAAGGAGTTGAAGGGGAAAGTACCGACCAGGGCGCAGTAAAGGAACTGAGCTACTCTGCTCGGCGCCATGTGCAGCAGGTACGAGTCCAGCAGCTTCAGCCGGAGTGGAGTCCCCGCCGTGTATTCCTGAGGGAGGCAGCTGAGCACCGACAACACTGACCCGTGCATCATTCCAGGCAGGCCGAGACACCTGGGCACGGGTGTTAATCACCTGTACATAATGTTCACTATTGTCAATAACTCTTAAGAATGTCTCCCTGTCCATGGCTCCTTGTTCTGTTGAGCAGTGTTCATGTCACTCAGATGTGAAACCTTTCTGCACAAGATATAAAGGCAGGTGTCTCAGTCCAGGGCCTCTTCCCTGTGCAGCCTTCATCCCAAAGTGATGGTCCGGCCTCACACTCCCTGGAAACATTATTGATGCCTGCACCTCAATGGTGCTTGTCATTGCTGCCAGAAGGTAGTGGGCAGGTGCCTTAAAGTTCCATCATTCTCTCTGTGTGCTCTTAGCGCCTTTAAAGTGGGGCTGGCCCCATCACACCAGCATCTGCGACCAGTGATGCTGTGCACCAGCTCCTGAAGGGCTGAGGTCCTGAAGGTGGACACAGCATCAGAAGCGTCTAAATTTTCATGGCTGTGTCTGTGAGATGGCCCTGATCATGGAGCGCAAGTGAGCTGCCCTCAGCCAGACAGGAGTCAGACATTCTCAGAGGCTATGTGAAGATCTATGGAGTGTCCTTGCTGCATATTGTCATCATCTTCCTGCAGTTGAGCAACTATTAGGGTCTGCATCTGCATAACAGGGGCATTCTCACAGAGGGTATTGGCGCTCTGATAATCCAGACTGGAGTCAAACATTCACAACTGTGATGTGAGGATCTATGGGGTCACCTCACTGCATGTCAGCATCATCCTCCACAAATGTGGCAGCTATGGGGGCCTCCCGAGTGCGACTGCCTCATCCCAATCGTCTTCTCCACCGAGGACCCCCTCACCCTCATCCTCGTCGGCATCCTCCTCATCGGAGGAGACCTCCAGCTCCTCCAACTTCTTCTCAGTCAGCTCCTTTCCCAGTTGCAGTGCCAGGTTGTAAAGGGCACAGCAGACAATGATGATGCATGACACCCTCTGTGGACTGTATTGCAGGGCTCCACCAGACCGGTCCAGGCACCGGAATCGCATCTTCAGCATCCCGATGGTCTGCTCCACCAAGTTGTGAGCTACAGCATAAGCCTCATTATAGTGTCGCTCTGCTGCAGTCTGAGGCTGCTGCATGGGTGTCACCAGCCACAGACTCTGTGGGTAGCCCTTGTCCCCGAGGAGCCATCCCTGCAGCCTCTGTGGACCCTGGAAGACTCCAGGGATCTGTTATGCAGTGAGGGTGTAGGCATCGTGCACACTCCCTGGAAACCATGCACACACCTGCAGGATGTGTTTCTGATGGTCACAGACCAGCTGCACGTTCAGTGAGTGGAAGCCCTTGTGGTTGATGAAGTCCACCGTGCACAGCGATGGAGACCTGAGCGCTACATGAGTGCAGCCAATCACACCCTGCACCTGTGGGAATCCCGAGATCTGGGAGAATCCAATGGCCCTTGCATCCTGGTTGTCCCGGTCCCGGGTGAAATGCACAAGGTTGTTGCCATGGAGAAGATGGCATCTGTGATCTCATGGATGCATTCATGGGCGGTGGATTGTGAAATCCCACAGAGGTCACCTGTGGAGCCCTGAAAGGAGCCACTGGCATAGAAATTGAACGCCATCATCACTTTCACAGCCCTGGCAGTGGATGCCCACCATGTCCCCTTGGTGCCAAGTCCTGCAGTAAGAGGCAGATGTGAACCACCAGGTCCCTAGACATGCACAGTCATCGGCGACACTGGTTCTCAGTCATCTGCAGGAATGGCAGGCGGTGTCTATAGACCCTGGGTATCGCTAGGTGCTGACCAGCCACGGCTCACTGTCACTCCTGGACTGCGTGTGCTGGAGACCCTGCTTCCCCTTCTTCATGAGGCTGCTGCTCCTGCCTTTGCGCAGCCAGGAGCCTCGGTCACTCTCTCCACCGTCTTCTACAGTATCTGTAGGTCGCCAGGCATACAGCTAGGTCACCAGGATCCATGATCCTGACGTGGTCCTCCTGCAGCATGAAAGAGAGAGGGAGACGTGGTTATCATGGGTGTACTTAGCACCTTTCCTGGTCCTGTGTGACCGCCCCTCAATGCTTCCTGGAGAGTGCTGGTCACCTCTCGGATGGCCAGAGATGAGTGCGCTGCATGGCTGCCCTGTCAACCTGTGACATGGGGGTGACAGGTCCCAAGCCAGGATGCTGAGATTGCAAGGGGCTGTGAGCACCTCCAGCGGTGACCGCTACACAACCAGCATTGACGAGGAGATTGTACAACGTGTGCAGTCCAACTGCTCCGTGGTCCAATAAGATGGCGGGGGACTCGAAGTCTGTGTCGGGGGGTGTGGGGGGGGGGGGAAGGGGGGTAAGATATGGAGCGCTTGGTGGCACTTTGGTGCCTCTGCATTGCTTACTGTGGGGGACAGGCTGGGAGCCTGACCCCAATCACATCACTGTGGCTGCGCCTGATCTGTCTCAGTTATGAAGGCACGGTCAGTCGCCTGCGGGGCCGGGAATCAGTTTCCCTGCCCGCCCCCACCCCCTACCCCCTACCCCCTACCCCCCGGCGCTACCGAGGCCTGTAACTAACAGGCAAGCCCTGGAGATCACTGCTGCTCACTCACCTCAGCTCCCCCAAAGTGAAGGCCGCCAAGTGCACGTTGCCTGTGTGCTGTTGTGAAAGACGTCGGCGTGCTTTCCCGCCGATGTGGACGGAGGATACGGCGGGGGTTCCAAGAGCCTGGCAGGATGGCCTTTTAATTATATGCTAATGTATTACAATTAGCTCCCCGTTGACCAATGGCGGGAAACGTGGCCCACCATTAGCAGGCTGAGCGGACAATCCCAACCTGCCTTCACATCATCGTAAAGTGGATCCCAGCGTATTTTCTGTGCTCGCCACTTATCACACACACCGCCAGCGGGCTCGGAAAAATCCACCCAAAGAGTGCACCCTACCAAACCCCTTCATAATCCTAAAGACCTCTATTGGGTTACCTCTCAGCCTTCTCTTTCCCAGGACCCCAGACTTCCCAACGTTTCCTGATACATAGAAAATAGTAGTTCTGGTATCATCCTTGTAAATCCTTTTAGCATTTTATCTGCAGCTTCCCCATGCATGAGACCAGAGCTGTGCCCAGTACTTTAAGTGTTGTTTCATTTCTATTGGTTCAGAGTGTCTTGAACAATGAAAGGCCTTCCATGCCTCGATTAATTGACTCAGTTATTGGCCTCGGGATCAACAGAGAAGTCATTCCTGCTTCAGATTCTCCTGACAAACAGAACACATTGCTTCATTTTAAGTTGGGAACTGAATTCCTTTGAGCCTTCTAGAGGAGCCAAACCAATCATTACAGCACAGAGAATAAAGGTCACCATTTAAAATGTTAACATATAAACCATCAGCCATTTCAGCTGCTGTGACATCAGTGATCGGAAGAACGGAATCCTCTTCTCGTGTACAAGATATCTCTCAGGAATTCTCTCAGTATGATCAATGTTCACCAAGACAATTAACGCACAGGAACTGCAGGAGACCAATCAGCCCCTCAAGCCTGTTCTGTCATTCACAGCTCATCTGCACACCAACCCCATTTACATGCCTTTGACCCAAAAGGGGAACAGAAGGAAGAATTTGCATTTCTATAGCACCTTTCATGCCTTCACGATTCCCCAAAGCATAAGAACATAAGAACATAAGAAATAGGAGCAGGAGTAGACCATTCAGCCCCTCAAGCCTGCTCCACCATTCAATAAGATCATGGCTGATCTGCTTATGTTTCAATTTCCACATTCCCATCTAACCCCCCAATAACCTTTGATTCCCTTACCCAACAAGAATCTATCTACCGCTGCCTTAAAAATATTCAACGACCCCACCTCCACTGCCTTCTGAGACAGGGAGTTCCAAAGTTACACAACCCTCCCAGAGAAAAAAGTTCTCCTCATCTCTGTCCTAAAAGTGAAACCCTTAATTTTAAAACAGTGCCCTCTAGTTCTGGACTCATCCGCAAGAGGAAACAGCCTTTCAACGTCCACTTTGTCAAGGCCGTTCAGGGTCTTCTATATTTCAGTCAAATCTCTCCTCACTCTTCTAAACTCCATTGGAAACAAGCCCAGTCTGTCCAACCTTTCCTCATAAGGCAATCCAATCATTCCACATATCCATCTAGTAAACCTCCTTTGAACCGTCTCCAATTTTACAGAAAATGGAGTACTATTTGAAGTGTAATGCAATGTTGAAAGGTGGTAGCCAATTTGCACACAGCAAGATCCCATAAAGAGCGGTGTGATAAATGAGCAGATGGATGTTGAGTGACAAGTATTGGCCAGGGCAGTGGGACAACTCCCCTGCTCTTCCTCAAAATAATGACATGAGAACTTTTATGTCCACCTGAGAGGGCAGATGGGACCTCAGTTAGACACTTCATCTGTCGGACAACATTCTAATGACATCAAGGCCAGCGTTAGGGAATGGGAATTGGAGCGCGGGGAGGCTTCTTTTTCTTTATTCTTTCATGGGATGTCAGCATCGCTGGCAAGATCTATCCTTAATTTCCCTTGAACTGAGCGTTTCCGAAGGCAGTTAAGAGTCACTCCACAGATGCTGTTAGACCTGCTGAGTTTTTCCAGCGTTTTCTGTTTAAGAGTCAACTACGTTGCTGTGGGCCTGAAGCCACAAGTAGGCCAGACAGTGTAGATAAGGATGGCAAATTGCCTTCCCTCAAGGGGCATTATTGAAGCAGATGGGTTTTTGACAACCATTGATGATAGTTGTCTGGTCAGATTTACTGAGGCTAGCTTTATGTTTCTAATGAATTGAATTTAAATTCCACCAGCTGCCGTGGTGGGATTTGAACCCATATTGGGCTTCTGGATCACTAGTCCAGTGACATTACCACTACACCACCACCCTGTGCCCACCAGGCTCCTTGTCAAGAGCAGCGAGTCGGCAAATCGAGCCTTAAAGCAGTGTAAATTTATGGTAAATGTTTAGAAATCTGGGGCTAAATTTTGCTGCAGGCATTGGAGCCCTGATATCAGGCCAGAGAGCAAGTTCTGAGCCCGGACTTACCAGCAGTGGGACAAGCTGGGTGATTTTACCTCAGGCAGCTTCTTAATTGGCTGCCCGCGGGCCCACAGTAAAATTAAGGACACCGAGTGGGCTTTGGATGCTACCAGCCCAATCAAAGGGCTGACAGCTCCTGAAGCCTCAGTCGCACTTCGGAGAGAGGTGTTTTCTGCTGAGGACAGGCAGCATACCTCCGGACTCCTCCAGGTAAGTATATAAAACATTAAAAATCCATATGAGTGAGGGCCGGAGGGGGAACCCCCCTCTAGGGACATGGCGAGGATCGTGGAGGCTTCCTTCCCCTTCCGCGACCCCCTCTGTGGGGCATGGAGCCTTCAGATTCAATTGGACCACCAACCCCCCCTCCCCACCCCACCCCTCAGGCTGCTGCAGGGAGGACAAATCCCCACCAAGTTGGGGATTGCCCCGCCAACAGCAAAATGCCTCCTTGACAATCTGCCTCGCAGCCCTCTGCTGGGAAAATACCCTAGTGACGAGACCACACCGGGGACCTGTCCTGTCGCTGCTCCCCACTATTTCATTGGCTCTCCCACCTCCCAACCTGCAACCCTGAGGTCATTAACATTCTGCCCTCTGTTGCCTAATGCCTCCACGAGGAAATAAAACACTAGATCAAAAGCTCATCACTTTTGTACAGAAAGCACTTTCATTGCCTAATTTACATTTTTGGAAATTTTGGGAGTGCAATATCTGATCGCTTTAGCCTGTTTGTCCCAGTACCTCACTCCTGAGTACACTTAAATCCAGCAGAGAGCACCATTTGCTGCTTTGGTGGGGGAATATATGCCAACAACACTCCGATGATTTATGGTCTGTTGAGTACATGTTCATGTCTCCTGATGACCTAGTCAGGGTCCCTGATTTTGGATGTTTTCCTGGATGTTCTATAATGTGATATCCCACCTCCAACCACTACATCCAATCAAATAAACCCTTTCAAGTAACTTTATGATATGGCAATGCCTTGGCCAATCAGAGTCGACTTGCCAACCAATCAGCAACCTTTTCTCCCGTGGTATAAATTGCTGTGATCATTTGAAATTTGGCATTCTTGCATTTGCCCTGATGAGCGCGAGATGAGAAACTTCAGCAACGTGTCTTCCCCTTCAGCACAATAAATAAGTGTTCAAAAAGAAAGGGTGAAACGCACAACCTATTGCTAAGTGGGTCTGCTCATAGCAATGTCCAGGAGATTAATCTTCAATTTTGCAAGACTCCAGAGTAACCCCGAACGGTTGGCAACCCTTAGATCTTCTGCCTGATGCGTATCTGTCTGATGCCGTTTGGTCTAACAGATCTCACTATAAGATCCAGTGAGAACTAGTTAAGAGAACCAGCTCCTTTCTGTTCCCAGACATCCTGGATTGCCTGTGTTTGTTTGTTTGAGTGAGTGAGAAGAAATGCGCTTGTACTTATTGTTACCCTACAGTGTTATATCTCACCCTGTAGCAATAAGTTCAGCCTTTGTGTTATCAAGCTTCTCGGTTATGGAGGTCTCAACACTCAAAACAGTCACAGAGCAGATGTAATTGCTTCTTTCCAATCCTGAGGTATATATTTGTTTACAGCGCTGTCAGTGGTGGCGTGAAATTTTTGCTTTTAAGAAATCCATGTGCATATACAACAACTCTGCACCCACTGCTGAAAAATAATAAGACATTTTCATAAATCATAACACTAGCTGCAGCAATAAAAATGGATCAACTGAAAATAGTAACTGCATAATGCACAATATTATACAAAATAAGCAAGGCACAATAATTATTTTACTTGTCCAAAACGCAAAATGCCACAAAGGGTCACCACGTTGTAAAACAGGGTTCTGGCAAAAGGTCATCTACCTGAAATATTGACTCTGTTTCTCTCTCCACAGATGCTCCACTGAGTATTTCCAGCATACTCTGTTCTTATTTCAGATTTCCAGCACCTAGATGTTTAATTTTTGGACCACTGAAGTAGTCAGTGCCCATAGGCAGCAAGACTTGGACAACATTCAGGCTTGGCTTGATAAGTGGCAAACAAGGGCCAGCCAATGACCATATCCAACAAGAGAGAATCTAACCATCTCCTCTTGACATTCAATGCCCCCACTATCAACATCTTGGAGATTACCATTGGCAAGAAACTGAACTGGGCCAGCCATACAAAAACTGTAGCTACAAGAGCAGGTCAGAGACTGGGAATTCTGCAGTACGTAACTCACCTCCTGACTCCCCAAAGCTGCCCACCATTTATAAGGCACAAGTCAGGAGTGTGATGGAATACTCTGCACTTGCCTGGATGAGTGCAGCTCCAACAACACTCAAGAAGCTTGACACCATCCAGGACAAAGCAGCCTGCTGGATTTACACCCCTTGCACAAACAATGGCAGCAGTGTGTACCATCAATAAGATGCACTGCAGGAACTCACCAAGGCTCCTTAGACAGCACCTTCCAAACCCACAACTTCTACCATCTAGAAGGACAAGGGCAGCAGATGCATGGGAACACCATCACCTGGAAGTTCCCCTCCAAGCCACTCACCATCCTGACTTGGAAATATATCGCCATTCCTTCACTGTCACTGGGTCAAAATCTTGGAACTCCCTCCCTAACAGCATTGTGGGTGGACCTACACCACAGGGACTGCAGCAGTTCAAGAAGACAGCTCACCACCACCTTCTCAAGGGCAAATAGGGATGGGCAATAAATGCTGTTCTAGCCAGCAATGCCCATGGCTCATGAAGTCTCACAAAGAATAAATAAAGAAAACATTGCGCACTGAAGTTCACAGCAGATTGTTTTATTTTAATGAAAAATCAAGGGTGGTCCCAAGTTTCAAAAGATTAGGGAAGAATATTCAATGCAAAGGAAATTCATGCCAAGTGGAGAACAGGTGAACAATCCACTACTATCCATTTCGCACCCCTATTGAAATTGAATTTGACCCCCGTTACATTAGGTGATGAGAATCTGACTTTTACAAGCCCGAAGATTGACAGAGTAAGAAAAGAATAATACAGGTCACGGATAAGATGGAGGGGCTACAGGAAAAAACAATTCCGAGAATTTGCACAAATTATTCTTTGAAGGTGACAGGACAAGTTCAGAAGACAAAACCGCCCCGCTTGATTGGCACCACATCCACAAACATTTACTCCCTCCACCACCAATGCACAGTAGCAGCAGTGTGTGTACCATCTACAAGATGCACTGCAGGTATTCACCTTCGACAGCACCTTCCAAACGCATGACCACCACCACCTAGAAGGACAAGGGCAGCAGATAAATGGGAACACCACCACCTGCAAGTTTCCCTCCAAGTCACTCACCATCCTGACTGGGAAATATATCGCCGTTCCTTCACTGTCCCTGGGTCAAAATCCTGGAACTCCCTCCCTAACAGCACTGTGGGTGGACTGCAGTGATTCAAGGAGGCAGCTCACCACCACCTTCTCAAGGCCAACTAGGGATGGGCAATAAATGCTGGCCCAGCCAGCGAAGCCCACATCCCATGAATGAATTTTTTTAAAAGGCTGTTAAAAAAGCATACAGGATCCTTGGCTTTATAAATAGAGACATAATAGTCCAAAAGCAATGAAGCTATAGTAAACCATTTATAAATTACAGGGCCTCAGCTAGGGTGTTGTGTGCGATTCTGGGCAACATACTTAAAGATAGATGTCAAGGCTTTGGACAGGGTACAAAGGGGGCTCACCAGAACGATACCAGGGTTGCAGGACTTCTGCTATGTGGAGAGAGAATAGAAGATCAGGCTACTCTGCTTAAAGCTGAGAAGGTTAAGGGAAGATTCAATACAATTGTTCAAAATTATAAGAGGTTTTGACATATAAATAGAATGGGTAAAAAGGGAGAAACTCTTTCCTTTGACAGAAGGATCAGTAACATGAGCACACAGATTTAAGATAATTAGCAAAAATTCCAGGGGGAAAATGAGGAGAATTTTCTTCACACAGTCAGTTGTTATAGCCTGAAATGTGCAGCCTTAGATTTAACAATTACTTTCAAAGGGAATTAGATAAATACTTGAAAGAAGGAAATTTGCAGGGTTTTGAGGAAAGAGCAGGTCACAGGGTCTGGATAGCTCTTTCAAAGAGCTAGCACAAGAATGATGGGACAAATGGCATTCTCCTATACTGTGTCATTCAATGATCCTAGGCTTGTGGGGGTGGATGGCCTATTTCTGCGTGTTTCTAAAAAAAATATACAGGAGATAATAAAATGAGGCTAAGCTTATTTGTCACATCTAGGTTCATGTATGTTCTGGGGTCCAGAAAGGTGGGCCAAGTGGGTAGGGGCATCTGGTCTCCTGTAGGTTGCTCTGTAGTAGGTCAGTGGAAATGATTAGCCGCAGCCCTCTGGGGGTGGCATTGGCATGATTGGAGTGATATGTGTTGCCCTCTTTTAGGATGTCAGTGCTCTGCCCCTTCGCCACCCCCCTAACCAATACCCACCATTGTGCCAACAGTTCAGGTGGGCCAGACTGCCCAGGCACCAGCCAATCTGCAGCTGTCTAGAGCTGGGCCTTCACAGCCTCAGAAGTCATGAGGATCTCAAGGTTACAACAGCAGCTTTTCACCAGCTTTGCTGAGGCCATGAGGAGTGCACTTTGTAGGATTAATGGAGTGGGCAATCCTTCTTTATCAAACAGCATTATGGGCTGATCACTTTGGGTGAGGAATGAATGAAAGGCAATTACTATGTTTGGCATTGAATTAATCACCTTTCTTACAGCTGGCAGCGTGGTTCTGAAGTGTAGCCTCGTAGCAGCTTCTGAGTCTGCACTGTCAGTATGTCATGCATATAGAAGTTGTCTAAGTGGTTTGAATTCTCTTTAATACAGGATGAAGGGAGTGGTGAAGGATATATCAAGGATATGTTAAGCAGTTGAGCTCTGCCTGAGATCTCAGGGCAAGCGAATGGACAGGCCAGCAGAATCGCCACCTTCCCAAGGCTAATTAAATAGGCAATAAATGCCGCTCCAGCCAGCAAAGCCCACATTCTGTGAACGAATAAATTTTAAAAAAAGACGACGACCCCTCAGTCAACATCACTGGAGAAACACATTGGGTGGAATTTTATGGCCCTGTCACAGCAAGGATGGGGCCAGAGAATGCAGCCAGCTGTTTAAAATTCCATTGACTTTGGCAGGGCCATAAAATCACCAGCATAAAACCCCACTCGTTGTCCTGTCATTATCCCATTGCTGTTTGTGGAATCTTGCTGTGCACAAATCGGCTGCCACATTTCCTACATTACAACAGTGGCGACATTTCAAAAAGTATTTCATTGGCTTTAAAGTACGTTGGGCCATTTTGAAGCCATGATAAGCGCTACATAAATGCAACACTTACTTTGCTGTTCATTCACTCTTGTCCTCTCCACCATTCATGGCAGATCCTTCAGATATCCTGACCCTACTCCCTGCAGCTCGCTCCCTGAAGCTTTCCTTCCTGCTGCCTCTACCCGACTTGAAAACTTCCTCTAAACCTTCCCTTCTGATCGTATTTGCTCACCTCTCTAAACTCTTCCATTGTCACTCAGCATTGCTTCTTCTATGAAGTGCCTTAGGGTATTTCATATGGTAAAAGTGCTATGTAAATAGAGGTTTTCTGTGTTCACATAAATAAAGGAGTCAGCCACTGCATTAAAATGGCATATAAAGAGATTTTATGTGAAGTGCCTGCCCAATGCTATACCAAAGGAAATTTAACTTCTGTATGATTGATGGAGGACTGAACTAATAACAGTTTCATTGGTTTGCAGCCTGTGGGATGTTTGGCTGAGCTACCTCTAACTTTGGGCTGGGAGGCATTCCAATTTAAAAGCACTATCTGAATTCAAGTCCAAATCTATGTACAGAGGGATAGCTTCCATTTACAAAGATTGTTTTACTTTGTACAGGGCTATCTCTTATTATAAACTGTCATGGTGCCCTTAACTAATTATTCAATGAATTCAATTGCTGTCCAACAGTGATGTTGGTAAATTCAAGTCATGCTGAGGAAACTGATATAAGGATTGAAAGGTGAGATGGAATAATAGCTCCTCCTGATAACCTTACTCCTAACTATTAGGTTCTGTATCTTATCTTAAGACTGAGTGTGACAGAGAGGGATGAGGAAGGGAAATGTCATTGAAAGACCAAGTGAAATTTAAAGAGATGTCAAGATTGGCTAAAGAAAAATACCGAATATTTATTATGCTCTTAGCAGACACATGGTGCTGTTTATGAGTTTTAGCACATGTATGGCTAATGTAATGGAGGAATTCAACCTGTAGCCTTGATGTTTAATTTAATATTCCCTACTTGCATAATTCTTTGGAGCAGTGTAAATTGATTGTAAAGATTATAAACATATAATAAACATGTTCTTTTTTGACAGCAATAGTTCATTTGCTCCTTTGAATATTATAGGGAATTCAGGTCAAAGTGAAAGAAACTGCATATGTGAATAGGCTCAGATCCCAATATTCATCACTATACATCAAATCCAGCTGGTGCTGGCATTCTTAAGCTGAATCTTTGTTGATGAATGATCTAAGATTGATAATAACTCAATGTTCAATGTCTGGAAGCTCAAGTGAATGTGACAGCATAGCCTGTCTCAAATTAAGTGACTAGGTTCAGCACTAAACTTTGGCTGTCTGTGTGCATATCATATTGCACAATTTGAACGATTATTGCTCATCATTTGTTTGGTTGGAAGTTCTAGGATTGTAGCGACTGTATTACTTTGGAAGACCACGTTCCACTTTGTTGCCCTCACTGTGGCCTGGTTGGTGTTGCTGCTCACTTGCATGTCAGTTTTTTGTTCCCCTCTCTGCTATTTTACCTCCTCCTTTCTATGATACTCCGTCTAATAGATTATGGGAGGGACACCACAGAATAAAAAAGGATGTATGAAAACCTCAGTGGAAAAGCAAAATACTGCAGATGCTGGAAATCTGAAATAAAAACAGAAAATGCCAGAAACACTCAGCAGGTCAGGCAGCATCTACAGGGAGAGGTACAGAGTTAACGCTTTAGCTTGATGATGACCCTTAAGATGCTGCCTCACCTACTGAGTATTCTGAGCATTTTCAACTGAAGCCCCTTTGTGTTCAGGCAAAAATGTTAGCGGATAGCAATCAGACAATATTTACTCGACTACCAAACACCAAGGAACAAAACTATTTCAGAAATTATGGATCATAAAGGTAATGGTAAAATATTGTGCTTTGTTGCATAAACTTGAATCCAAATAGAAAAGTATTGACTTGTTTTTGTATCCAAGTCAATTTTTGTGACTTAGAGCGATGATTGGTATTACGTCTCCCCTGTAAGTAAAGAAAGACAATGAATGTTAACTTATTCAACATCTGGTCAAAAGAGGTAAACATCTTTAACAAATAAATGAAAAAGCAGATTGACTGCTAACAATTGATCAAAAATGGCAATTTCTGCTTAGCACCTGTCGGAAACAAACCTTCCTGGGAAATCTGCAGAAGCATGTACAATTCAGTGTAGCTAGAAGAAAATAGGTCACAGGGTGATGGAAGGTCCATATGGGAAACAGGTTTTGAGGAAGCTTTCAGCTGTGAGAGAGGTGGCAAGGTAGACAAGACCAGAGTTCGAACAGGGGGGACATGGGTGTGAGTGTGTGCTGGGATGTTGGGAGTGGTGCAGCGCAAAGGGATGGTGCAGCATGGATATGGAGGGATTCAAAAGTGAGAATAAAAACTTTAAGGGCAGGATTTTCCTTTCCGTTGGGTGGGCGCGGATGGGCAAGACCGGGACCGGTGCCCACGCGCAGGCCTCAACCGCAATTACACGCTGGCGGGCCAATTAAGGCCGGCCAAAGTGAAACATGGCTCCGCACAGGCCGGGAAGGGCCGTGCAGAAGCCTGTCTGCCATTGGCAGCTGGTTTAAAAGCAGCCCAGGCAGCCCCTGGAAGGCCCTTCCCGGCCTGTGCTGGGCACAGGTGCGGCTGCTCACGGCAGGAGGGAGGGCAGGTTGGGTGGGCACTCGGTTCCCCCGCTTTTCTGATGAGTGCCTTGCCATCCTCTTGGAGGAGGTGGCTGCTGGGAGGGAACACCCTCGTCCCCAGCGAGGGGTGGAGGAGGCCACCACACCTCACCAAGAGGGCATGGGAGGAGGCAGCGGCACTGGTCAGCAGCCTTGGTGTGGTTCGGCGCTCCCGGGTGCAGTGCCGGAAGTGCTTCAATGACCTGCTGCGCTTTGGAAGGGTGAGTGCTGTGTTGGCTTGGGTCAGTGTGCAGAAGCGTTAAGTTGTGGCCAGCCCCGCTGTGGACCTCAGGAGTGCTAGAGTCTGAGTGCCAACTGTCAATCGTGCTGGAGCTGGCCAAGAGACTGAGGCCTGGCTGCTTGGACTGAGTGGCTTGCAGCTCGAGGCCCATGACTTGGAAGTGCCTTGTCGGGTGCTCCTCAGCTGGGGTTGGCCAGGCTGCAATGGTGCTGCAGGTGCAGAGTGGACTAGTCAACGCTCCTCTGTTGTTTCAGGAGAAGATGGCCCACAACAATATAGAAGGGAGAACTGCGTTCTTACCTTTGTCTGGCATCCCCACCTTTCCACGCCAGGTTGCACAGGGGGTGTGCCAGCTCTCAAGCTCCAGGGCATCTTGCTTATAACTGGAAAGGATTAGGAGGCTGGTGGGGCCTCCGCTGGTCTCCAGAGGTGAGAGTTTCGGCTTCTGCAACCATGCTAGTGTAGTCTCTTTATTGATGTGCACCTCGAACCTGGAGTCCCCATTGATCATTGGAAGACGAGGGCACCATGATGCAGATCTCTGTTGTCTCATCAGGGTGCCCGGCATGCACAGTGACGGTGTGGTGATTATAACCAACAACATGTCCTTGTTCTCTCTTTTAGGTTCGCCAGCAGGCAGATCTCAAGACCCTGAATGTCCACCCCTGACACCGGAGGACCACAGGGTGTCATTTGCACCTGTGTCAAACCAGCTCTCTGAAAAAGGCACCAGCGCCTCGATGGGCATTAGATCAGCGGCTAGTATTTCAGTGCACATTGGTGAGGGCACTTCACACTCGCTTGAGGTGCAGGCAGAGGCAGAGAGTGCCCAGGAGGCCAGCAGTCGGAGGACTGCTGGAGACCAGGACGATGCTCAGTCGATGGCTGATGATGAGCCTCTGGAGTCGTCCATTAGGTAGCAGTTGCTGGATATCCAGTGAGATGTGCGGGAGGATCTGTCAGAGGTCCATGAGGGTCTGCGTGGCATGGTCCCTGCAATGGAGGTGTCCATGCTCAGCATGAGCACTGCGTTGACCATCGTGGCTGAGTGCACTGCCTCTTCCATTGAGAGAGTGCTGACTCTCATGGACAGACAGCTCCAGAAACAGAATGAAGGATACCTGGGGTTATGTTTGGACCTCCAGGCCCTCACACAGGCACTGACCTCAGGTGGTCAGTGTCAATGTGGGAGATGGGTGAGGCACCCAGCATCCCAGCTAGATGCCCATCCATCAGTGGTGAGCAGGGAGGTCCAGAGTGACCTCACATTGGTGCACAAGTTGCCTGTCATCTCTGCGGCCTCCTATTAGGGCACTCTGGATGATGTCAGCAGCTCACTCCTCCACCCCTCCGTGGGTAACCGTGGCATCTGATGAGGTTGCGGCAACTGGGGAGATGCCAGCCAAGGCACTGGCTGCTCCCTCCCAGGCAGGGCCAGCACAGGCACCACTGCAGGTCGTCATCAAGGCCAACAAGACAGCAGATTTAACAGGAACCTAGGCATAGCACTCACAAACATAAGTTAAAGGCACCATGAGGACAAGAGGGACAAGTGATTTTATGTTCATTTTCGTTAACTTTATGTGTACTGGTCTGATGTTGAATACCAGAAGCATTTCTGTTAACATTATTGAACTGTCAGAATGACATAAATTGTGTTTTTGTCTTCATGGCTTGACTGTGATTCAACTTTTTTATTTCATTGGTGCGGAGAATGCCAGTATCTAGTGCTCAACATAGATGGCCCTGAACTTTATCGCACGGGCACTGACTATTCTTTGTGTTCAAATGAAAGGGTCTTCCAGGCATCCGGGATGGAGGCAGCAATCCTGGCATGCATTTGAAGCTGATCCTTGGTAACCTAACTGAAGGAGCATTGGATCAAGGTGTCCCTGCCTCCCTGAAGGTTACTGAGGTCTGCCTCCATGTCCTCAATGTTCACCGTGCTCCTCTTCGGACTCACTACTGGATTCATCATCTGTGGCCTGTGCAGCTGCCTCAAGATCGTCTTCCTCTAGTGCCCCCCTTGCCAAAGCCAGATTATGGACAGCGCAGCATACAACCACTGTCAGTGACACCCGCTCTGGGGGGGTATTGTAGTGCTCCCCCCTGAATGGTCCAGGCATCAGAAGCACATCTTGAGAAGACCTATGGTCCTCTCCACTGCTGCCCTTGTGGAGGCATGACTTGTGGTGTAACACTTCTCTGCCTCTGTTTTTGGGTGGAGGAGAAGCGTCATAATCCACCTCTTCAACAGATAGCCCTTGTCACCCAGCAGCCATCCATAAAGCCGGGCTGGAGCATTGTACAGCCTTGGCACCTGGGAGCTGCCTGGGTACATTGCACAGATTTGCAGAATATGCATCCTGTGGTCACACACTATCTGCACGTTCATGGAATGGAATCCCTTCCTGTTGACAAAGGCACCCGTCTGACCCACTGAACCCTTGATAGCCACATGTATGCAGTTGATGGCACCCTGGACATGGGGGAACCCAGCAAATGTTGCAAAGCCTCTGGCTCACTCAGCCTGGCTGGCTTCATCCTCGGCAACATTCAGGGAGGCAGGGACACCTTGATCCAATGCTCCTTCAGCTAGGTTACCAATGATCAGCTTCAAATGCATATACCCACATGAACGCAGCTTCTGTCACCAGCTTGACACAATTGTGGACAGCTGATTGGGAGACTCCACACAGATCCCCCACTGACCCCTGGAAAGAGCCGGAGGCATAGAAATTAAGGGCCATTGTGACCTTCAGAGCCACTGGCATGGGGTCTCCACCCACACAGTTGGAGCTGATCTCAGGCCTGATCATCTGACAAATGGAGGTCACTGTCTCCCTTGAGAGGCTGAGCCTCCTTCGGCATTGCACCTCAGGCATATTGAAATAGCTGACATCATCCCGCACTATTTTACTCCCATTTGGGTCAGACGCGGGTCTGCCCCTGGGATGAAAAATTCTGCCGTAAGGGTGGTTTGGGATGGGAACCCATGGACGTTTGTAAGGAATGAGTCACTCGGAAATCTGCACAGCATACGGGTGTTAAGAGTTCTTCGTGACTTGAGGTTAGGATTTATCCATACATAATCAAACATGATGTGTGGAGTTTCCGGAACTCATTACTGGAGTGCTTCACTCTCATTGATTTACAATGCAGAATGATTTGCCAGCTGGCAAAAGAATGATGGGGAGAGAGGCTTCTCTGTCAACTTTCTGTATGCAGGGAATAGGGATTTAACATGAGTCCAATTGTGATAAGCAAGGCCATAGAATGCTTGTAAATTATTTGTACTCACTTCATCAAACTGGGCTTTAATCCAAAGTCTGTAGACTGATCTATATATAGCTCGATTCTGCTGATTAACCCAGAGATCGAGCTTTCATTATGTGAGTTGAAAAATCAGATAAACTTAGGAATATTAATAAATCTTCTTCAGCGATCCTACCTGGTTTTTATCAATTAATGAAGCTAAAAATTTCAGTTGAAGAGCTTTCTTCCAAGCTAATTTTTGCGCTCTGTGCAAAGCGTGACGTGGAGAGGCAGCTGCGCACAAAAGAAATGAGTCTTCACAGGTCTCGCGTAAAACAAAACGTAACATGAGATTGACAAGGCTGACAGGTTTAAGTCACAACATGCTTCCACGATACGCACCATTTTGATTCACTTCTGTAGAGAAACCAACGCTGACACTGAGTTTTGGTTTTATTGTTAAAACAAATTCCAGCTAAGGTGAATCTTGAGGCTTATTGATGAGACCTTTCCTTGTGTTCATAAAGCACAGGGAAAGTTTACATACCGTTCAAAAATAGCTTTGGAAAGGAGCTGACTTCAAGGTCAACTCCTTCATACTTCAAAGATTATTGCAAGACTGTTACTGATGGCAACTGCTATTCCACCCACCTTAATTCATTCACCTAGAAGCCAAATAGTATTGAAAAAAGGACCTGTTTCAAAAGAAACCTTTCTTATTTGGCAGGGGTATTAGTTGGTACTAATCGAGCTCTATGTAGATCAGCCTGGTTTCCAGACAGGGGATCTGTTAAAAAGAAGAGCACCAACGTTGGTGAAGTCAGTGTTCAGGGATCACCTGACTGAGGACATGTAGTTAATCATCTGACAGCAGGAAGCAAAACCGCCTGGGTGATTATGGCCCCAATATTTACCGGGGCAGGAATTCCAAGCCAAGATAGTTAGGCCCAGCAGTCAGGCAACCCCTGAACAACTGGCTTCACAAATGATGCTGCTCTTCCTTTTTAGCTGATTCCCCATCTGAAAATCGGCCTGAACGACCAGGCTTGGCTCCATGTCAGGCAGGAAACGTTCAAGGGGAGGCCACAGCCTAAGTGCAGGTAGGTTTCCTGCAGCTCGGGGCAGAGACCTGAGGGAATTCATTGGGCTACAGATGGTTTGGGGTCGCGGGGGGGTGGGGGGGTGGGGTTGATCATCGGGAGCTGGAGAGAATTTTCAGCCAGGGGTGGAGAAGGCAGGGGCGGGGTCACCAGGCAGGCAGGGATCTCAGGGCCGCTGGGGTCAGGGATCGCGGGCACGGCTGGTGATCATGAGCTGCCTTTGGTGATCACTGAAGGCGGAGGAGCTCCGATCACATGGACTGGGGCACTGGTTTGCTTGGCGGGCTAAGGAAGCACTTCCGCTCCTCTTGGCCCCCAAGCAGTGGTGGAAAAGCACTTACCTCCTCGCTGCCCTTTAACTGCCAGATTTACCGAGGCCTTAGAAACCCAGGCAACCGGCATTAAAACTGGAAGGGAGGCGACATCTGAGGCATGCAGGTTCGTTAAAATATTTAAATGAGCCACCCACCTCCTGGGAGCAGGTTGGTCACTTATCTCCACTCCTTGTTCCACCTCTATAATGACTGGGAATAGATGGGTTTGAGATGGGTTAGATTTGGGTTCGATGCTTTTTACTTTTAATGCCCCAAACCAAACTCACCAACTTTCGGGAGATGACGTTATCTTCTATGTTCCCTCATCTCTCTGCTGCATTCACTGTTCCTTAAATAATCTTGAGGTTTTGGTCTCCAGGAAGTCATTCCATGTATTGATCACTCTTTATGTGAAGAAGAATTTATTGATCTCAGCCCTAAAGCTGTTTTCTTATTAGTTTGAACTCTTGTCCAACTCTAGCAATTTAATTTAAACTGATCTTCCAGGTTTACCTTTTCAATGCCCCTAAATATCTTACATATTTCACTGTAAGATCCCTTTTCTAAGCTTCTCCAATCTCTTGTCATAATCTAGCCTGATAGGTCTGCGGAGAAGGTTACGGGGTGACCTGACACAGGTCGTGACCTGGGGAAAATGTTTCTGTTTGTGGGGCAGTCCAAAGTTAAGGGTGATAAATGTAAAGTAGTCGCCACTAAATACAATAAGACTTCAGGGGAAACTCCACAAGGAGTTGTCAAAGTGAGAATAGTAAAATGCATTTAGGGGGAAACTAGGTGAGGACATAAGAGAGAAATATGCTGCTAAGGTGAAATGAAGTTAATGGGTATTGTGGCATACTTCCACCCCATAAGGCGATAGCTTGTGCCATGAAGGTTAACTCTGTGTGTGGTTCAGGGGCCCCACTATGACATGACTTGCTCTGCCACATTTCCTCCAGAGGAAGATGGTGGGTTGAGATGGTGCACGATTCACTGGCCTCTGTTTCCTCTTCTTGGCCAGCAGAGCTTTCCATTTCTGCTCACCTGAGCAGGGGAGTGGGGGCATAAACACCGGCACAGTCCTCTTGGCCCAAATGGCCTCTTTGTGTGATGTAAATTCTATGCCTCCAGTACTTCAATATCTCCTTTGTATTTTCTGCAACCAGTCATGCATGCAGTACTCAATTTTCCTTTCATTCACGGGCTGTGGACATCACTAGCAAAACCAGCATTTATCGCCCATCCCTAATTACTTTTGCATAGGTGATGGTGATCAACTTTTCTTGGCAACTGAATGACATTTCAGAGGGCAATAAAGAGTCAACCATTGCTGCAGGGGCTCAGTCATAGACTGGCTAAGATGGTTGTTCTCCTTCCCTAAAGGGCATTACTGAACCAGATGGATTTTTACAACAATCTGGGAGTTTCATGGTCACTGTTATTGACGCCAACTTTTTATTCCAAATTTATGTAATTAACTGAATTTAAATTCCCCAACTGCCATGGGGAGATTTGAGCACATGTCCCTGGATCATGTGTGGCATCTGTATTACCAGCCTAGTAACACAACATCTATGCTGCTGTACCCTTTAAGGGCATTGTGCAACTTCATTATTACTTATATTACAACGTTTTGGCTGTATCATTTAACATTGCGTTGGCTTTGTTGATTGCTGTTCTGCATTGTTTGGGCATATTTAGCATTTTGGTTATTATGTTTCCTATGTCTTTTTCTGCTTCCTCCTTAACTATTTCAACACTATTCACATATGTGTGTCGCAACTTGTACACCATGGCATTGATATTTGACTAATAGGAGATACAATTAAAGTGAAAGAGAAACATTATATGTATTTAGTGCCTTTCACATTTTAAAGACAGTGTATGTGATATCGGGCAGGGAAAGATAGGGGTACTGCACGTGGATTGGGGGATTGGATGTTTGGGTGCTGCTTTTATAAGTAGATTGCTGGCTGAACATCACAGTCACATGGAAGTACTGAGCACCATCTCCAAAGACATGGGATGATTGACATAAATGGGGCGAAGTTCAATGCCATTGTCAATGCTGATATTCAAGTTGGCTTTGACATAATGAACTCTGGGGCTGGTTGTGGCACCAGGATTATTTTCATCAATTGCCCCTGAACAGGGAGGACTTCAGATATGTCAATGCATCCAAAGCGCATGCTTTGACCACGAGCATTCAGGTCTTAGAGGCGACGGTTTAGAGAGAACCATGTAAAGCGGCTTTGGGCAAACAGCTTTCAGGGACTGCAGGACCTAACCATCAGTTCCACCTTCCCTCTGAACAGTGGCCACTCCAGAACCCAGTATAAGTTTCATAGTTAGAAACTGCCTTCACAATGCCATGCTCTTTCTTGAAACCTATATGAGCTTCCTAGCCAGCTAGGAATCTAGGAATCCCTTCAACCATCCCCCACCCACTTCTCAAACATCTGCTCATGTACACATTAGAATCTGGGAGGTCCACCGATGTACAGTGGCATTCAGCCAGCTCTCCAAGCCCCGCAATGAGTGGCAGAGAGCCTCATAATACCAAAATCACAACCAAGCACCAGCAACGTCCTTTACCTTGGCACAGTTCCAGGATCTATGGAATTCATTGCCACAGAAGGCTGTGGAGGCCAGGTCGTTGAGTGTCTTTAAGACCGAGATAGATAGGTTCTTGATTGGTAAAGGGATCAAAGGTTACAGGGAGAAGGCGGGAGAATGGGGTTGAGAAACTTATCAGCCATGATTGAATGGTGGAGCAGATTCGATGGGCCAAATGACCTAATTTCTGCTCCTATGTCTTATGGTCTTATGGTCTTATAATAGGTTTAAGAACAGCACAGAGTGGCACTGCATGTAGTCTCAGCAAAAATACATTGAAAGCTTCCACATTCAGCCACAGTTGAGTTTTCTGCCCAATTCTGGACAACACACTTTAGGAAAGGATAAAAAGGTGGTACAGAAGAGATTTATGAGAATGCTCCCCAGGATGGGGGAATTACAGTTCCGTGGATATACTAGAGTAGCTGGGGTTGTTCTTCCGAGAGCAGAGAAAGCTAATTTGATTTGACAGAGCTGTTTAAAATCATGAAGGGTTTAGATGGAGTTAATAATGAAAAGCTGCTTCCAGTGGCTGTAGGGTCGATAACCAGAGGGCACAGATTTAAGGTAATTTGTCGAGGTGATCTGAGGGAAATCATTCTTACACAATGAAATGGTTAGGATTTGGAATGCACTGCCGAGTAGGGTAGTAGATACAGATTCAGCAGATCTTCAAAAGAAAACTGGAGAAAAACTCAAAAGAGAAAAGATTGCCAGGATACGAGGGGAAGAATGGGGGAGTGGGGCTAACTGGGCTGCTTTTTCAAAAAGCCGGCCTAGAGTCGATGGGCTGAATGGCCTCCTTCTGTGCTACAACTCCCAATTGTTCCATGATGTGGAGAAAGCTTTTATTTTGTAGTAAATCTTGTTTAAAGACCAAAGCTTCCCTATTAAAAAGACTTTCTGTATAAACATTGTGGCTAAATTAAGCTGCTAAAACCTTGCTCAGTCAAGGATGTCCTTGGGAGGCACTCAAGCGCTCTTTTTATCTTACGTTCTAAGGGATGGTTTTGGAAGGTCAGACAGAATGTTGGTTATCTCAGACAAAGCAGTAGAACAGATGGCTTCCAGAGAGGCAAAGAATATTATTTAGAGGAAGTCTTTTCAAGGGTGTCTATTAATGCACAAAAGCTGGATTTAAAGCCTAGTTCGAGTTCTCTTGGAGTGAAATTAGAACCACTGGAAGCAAGGCCTCTGTGTAACGGTGGTAATCTGATGTGTAATATACATTTAAGAAAAATATTATAATAGAAGATCACACAATCTTATTATCCAATGACAGTGTATGTGGGCTACCTTAGTAATCTATAGTCTGAGTCAATAGTCTAGAGTAAGAGTCTGTAATGTAGAGACAGGGTTTTAGTTTTAAGTCTTCAAGTGTAGCTGCTGAGTTCCTTTGTAAATAAATAGAACATGTTCTACATAAGAACTGTCTGCTGATCAGCTATCTCTATGGTACTAACTTGCTTATTCCAAAACAAGCGTGCAACCCAAATCCATTAGTCCAACTAAACCAGCGACCAAGGATCCAACAGTAACCTAGGCCAGGATTTTCCCCTGGGTGATTTGGGGGCGGGGCCCACTCACCGAGGGGAAAATGACGCGGGATGATGTTGGGAGGAATCCCCGGTGTCATCCCGGTCCCTTTAAATCTCTAGGAAGGCGGGCGGACAGCGAAATCAGCTGTCCGCCCGTTGACCTGTTAATGGCCAATTGAGGCCATTGACAGGCTAGTTAAAGTAATTAAAGACCTGCCCAGCCAAGTTTAAGGCTGGCGGACAGGCCAGGAGTCTCAGGGGGCTCCAGATTATTCATGAAACTTCATCCACTGGCGGGGATGAAGTTTCATGTCCGTATTGTAAAAAAGTAATAAAGTTTATGTGTTTTTTATTAACATGTCCCATCTCGTGTGACATTGTCATATGAGGGGGACATGTTAATAATTTTTAATGTTTTTATTTTTACACTTAACTTACCTCTCACGAATCTCCCTGAGGCAGCACTTTGCCTCAGGGAGCAGTGCGCTCTTTCACCCTCACGCACAAGAGAGCGCACTTTGACAGATGGGGATTCCCTCCCACCCCAGGCACAGGAAGTGCATAGCGCTTCCCATCGGGGATTCCGCTGGGCGGGCCTTAATTGGCCCGCCCACTCAAAATGGCGGCGGGACCCGTTTCAGTGGCGGGAGTCGGCTGCCCACCTGCCGCCAAGCCGGTGGGGCCCACATGCCATCCGAGGGCAAGATTCTGCCCCTAGTGTATTGGTCAGGTGGTGTACCAGCAGCTCATTCACTATTTATTGAGGATAACCATTGGTTTCCAAGTTCCTAATACTATGCTGCAGCTTCTCCAATACAAGATTTGAAACAAGATTCCCTCTAGGTGCCCCGGGCTGAAAACATGGATAGCGTTTCCACTCTGGACACAGTCAGTGATCTAGGTGCAAAGTGCGGCCAAAAGAGAAGCAATTATTTTTCCCTCGTTTCTATTGAAACTCGGGTGCGTAGGGCTGAACGTGCAATCCAACATAAACCAGGACAGCCAGACAGTCTTTTACTTTCATTCTTTCATGGCTAGGCCAGCATTCATTGCCCACCCCCAATTGCCCTTGTTCAGAGGGCATTATGAGAGTCAACCGCAATGCTGTGGGTCTGGAGTCACATGTAAGGTCAGCAGATTTCCTTCCCGGAAGGACATTATGAGCCAGATGTGTCATTATAACAATTGTGGTCATCGTCAGACTTTAAATTTCAGATTTTCACTGAATTCGGGTTCAAACCTGGGTCCCCAGGGCATTAGCCAGGAATACTAGTCCAACGACAATACTGCTAAGCTGCCACCTCCCCTAATACTTTAGAGTGCTTTTTTAAAATTTAAAAAATATGCCTTAAAAATATTCCTTGATATATTTAACAGTGGTAACTTGGTGCGGATTGACTAATGGGTCTATCACAAAAAATAAACATTTTTAATCAGAGTCCCATAACTTCCGATCTCCGGAGGTTGCACCTCGGAGGTATCCCAGAAGATCCGCTGTAAGGCCCCCACACAAGGACTGCACAGGAATTGCCCGGGAAGTTAAACTTCCATTGGGCAATTACCCAGCACTGGGAAGCAACCGATACTCTGACTTAAAATCGGAGACTTCAGCCATGATCTTATTAAATGGTGGAGCAGGCTCAAGGGGCCGAAGGACCTACTCCTGTTCCTTGTTTGTCTGTTCACATGTTCATATGTTCTTTGCTTCTTATGTTTTAAAAGATGTTTGGATGTCTGCACCTCCTCAATGAGTTCAAAAGGCAATGAGCCTTCATAAACCACCCTTTTCTGAGACATCATTGAGGGAGCATTGCATCAGTCTCTGGTGGAAGGGGGACCTCCTCGTTGGTTGTCTTCACTGTTCTGTTGCCTTATTCTGTGTGTATCTCTCAATCCTTTGCCAGCTGCTGTCCTGTTTCTATCACAGGCACATATATAGGAGGGCCCATAGATGACCCTACTGCAGGGACTCCATCGTAGAAGGAAGAAATTGGTGAAAAGCACAATCCTTTCTTAGTTGTACAGCTAACAATAGATTCAGTCAAAGCTGATCTTTCTAACAAAGTAAGTGCACATTCAAAGCTGGTGAACTCTACCACTTCCTGCTTTGATAAGTGATGCCATCAGTTCACCAATCTTTTCTCCCTTAAATCAGGTGAAATTCTGGTATCAGTGGCAGATTTTCTCAGAAGGCAACTTTTGCATTCATTATCCTGGAGGCAGGGCCCACCTGCTGCCAGTCTCGTGTGAGTTAACGTGCATTTTAGAACTGACGTAGCTCTGGCAATTTACACCCCAAACTCCAGTTCCCTGCACCAGAACTACGCCACTCATACAATAAAAGAAAAATTGGAAAGTGGAGCTAATTTGAACTGTATACATGGTCCGGAGCAACAGAGAGAAATAAGAGCTGGAAACCAAGGTTATACGAGGGATTTGATTGCCCAGTTTTGTTGGTTGAGAATTGTGACTTTGAAAAACAGCTGTGTAATTTTAGTGCTTGGCATTTACTGGTTATTCATTCCTAATTGGTGCTTTTATTGGCATTTAATCAATTAATATTTGATGCTAATAACTAAACAGATATGTTTGAGCTAACCCTGATGTTCATTTTTTTTGCCCTACAGACAGGTGATGCTCTTTGGAGAGGTGACACCATGAGCTTTGATGCTTCTGAGGTCATTGTTCAGGCTTTTGAAAGGTGCCCAGCAATGGGTTGCTTCCTAGATGCAAACCTTGTAATTATCCAGAAATAGCACTTTTTATTTCAGAAGCAAATCGCCTCAGCAGAAGAATCAAACAAATGGATGGTTCTGGAAGTCTGCAATCTTTCTGGATCTGTTAAGCATTCTCAGCCTGAATGGTGTGCAAAGGCTTTGGCTCATTGTGTTAACTCTTACTTTCACCTGCAGACAAGGTAGAGATACAAGTGCATGAAATCTTCCACCATTGTTATGGAATTGATTTTCCAGACAGGTTTCTCATTAGAAACATTGAACTTTATTTACAGGCTGCAGCAGCAGTTACACGCTTCCATCAAGCTCCACAACCAGAAGAAGAACTCCCACTCTAAGGTTCCCTGCAATTAGAGCTGATTTGTTCACACTATCATGTGATAATTTATAACACAATGAGTCTTAAAGCTACAGTCACTACATTCCTTAAAGCTACAATTGCTACATTCCTCCCCCTTTAAGTTTGTTTGTACAGTTTACATTTACAAGAACACCTACATTCATGACATTACAAACATATACACAGGTTATGGAATTATAAGTTCAGTCTCTCAGGTGGTTTCCTGAGCTGGGTGGAATTTCGTATCTCCATGACTTTTGAATCCCTTACAGGATCCACATTATCTGGAACTTCAGCAACATCAGGTACCTCTTTAGGCCCAGGCAGTTCAGTATTATCCACTCCGACAGAGACATCTGGTATGTCTACCCTTGGTTGAACGGTTTCAACAGGGACCACAGGTTCTACAATGGTTACAGGTGGGACATCGGTTTGTTGGGGTAGCTCTCTTCTTCTCAAATGACCCACGTGTTTTTGGGTGATCCAACCCTCCACTTCTATGTGGTATGACAAGGGTTCTGTCATAGAAGCTATTAAACAAGGTAACCAACTCGATCCGCCACCAAAGTTTCGTATGTAATACTGCTACACCAACAGTAAATTCTCGCTCACAACTATGCAAATCATGAGTTGCTTTTTAATCCCCTTGACTTTCCTCCACCTTCCACTCCAAATTGGGAAGTATCAGGCTTAATTTCATTCGAAGGCACCACTTCATAAGTAACTCTCAAGGCGTTGAACCTGTAGTAGTGTGGGGGATTGTATTAAAGTGAAACAGGAAACATAAAAGTTTAGTCTCCAATGATCCTCCTGATAATTTTTTCATCCAGCTTTAAAAGTTTGTGCTGCTCTCTTAGCTAATTTGTCAGCTGATGGATGATATGACGTTGTCTTTAACACCATTTAGGCTCACAAATCTTTGAAATTCAGTGCTAGTAAATGCAGTACCATTGCCTGAGATGATTAGTTCTGGCAATCCATGTATAGAAAAGCTTTGGTGTAACATTCCTATAATAGCACCTGACATTGGCGACCTAACCTCATAAACATCTGGCCATTTGGAACGTGCATCAATTATTAGTAGGAACACGGTGCCTAGAAAAGGACCAACATAATCTATGTGCAGTCTCATCCAGGGCCAACCAAGCCATTCCCACAGGTGTAGTGGGGCCACAACAGGTAACTTCTGTAGTTATTGGCATTGTATACATGGGAGGTGATGGCATCGTGTTATTATCACTGGCCTGGTAACCCAGCGTAATGCTCTGGGGACCTGGGTTCAAATCCCATGATGGCGGAATTTGAATTCAATTAAAAATATGGAATTAAAAGTCTGACGAGCATGAAACCATTGCTGATTGTTGTTAAAAACCCATCTAGTTCACCAACTCCCTTTAGGGAAGGAAATCTACCATCCTTACCAGGTCTGGCCTACATGTGTCTCCTGACACACACCAACATGGTTGACTTTCAAATGCCCTGTGAACAAGGGCAATTAGGGATAGGCAATAAAATGCTGGCCCTGCCAGTGACACACACATCCCATGAATGAGTTTAAAAAAATGCAATGTTTAACCCCCTTCTTGATATCACTGTCCATTCCCGGGCACCAAATGTAACTTTGCATGATCATCTTCATTCTCGAGATTCCCGGATGTGTGCTGTGCAATTCTGCTAAGACTGGAAGGAACAACTACTCACTCGCCCCTATAACACAATACCACCTTGACTGCTCAGTTCATTCCTTCAAGTGTCATAGACCCAGGATGGTTCCTGGGACCATCCTTTCAACACTTGGTCTCTCACTCTAGACAGGGCTGGATCACGATTCATCCCGTTTCTTATGTGCCTTGTGCAGGCTGGCAAGGAATCCAGGAAATCCATCGCTTATATGGTCTGTTGAGGAATTGAGGCATATTCATTGCTCTCCTTCAAATGAAGGTGACTTAGGGCATCAGCATTGGTTATATGCATCCCTGGTCTGTGCACAAAAGTATATTCATGTGCTGATATGAGCCCTGTAATTAGGACTTGAGGCAGTCCTTGTAGAAAGCTTTCCATTGTCCTCTCGAAAATCGCACAGGCCGAATAAACACTGAAGGGCAGACGCGTGTATTGATATAACCCTTTGTGGGTGTTGATGGTCACAAACTCTCTGGAGGTATCATCTAGTTCCAGCTGCTGATACGCATGACTCATATCTAGTTTAGTACCAGTTGTTCCTACTGCTAAGTTAGCATAGAGATCCTCAAACTTGGGGATAGGGTACTTGTCCAAATTGGCAGCTTTGTTTATTGTTAGCTTATAGTCCCCATGGATCTGGATGGTTTGAACCGATTTTAAGACAGGAACCAAAAGCGCTGCTGACTCTGAGAATTAAACCGGCTGAATGACCCCCAGCCTCTCTAAATGGTTCAATTCGGTGTCAACCTCCTCCCTCAGAGTATATGGCACTGGCCTTGTTTTAAAGAAATGAGGAGTTGCTTCCGAGTTAATGTAGATCTTAGCCTGTAGGCCTTTGATTCTTCCCAGTTCGTCTCGAAAAACCTTGTCACATTTCTTTTGCCGTTCTGGGAGTCCTCCTACTGGTAGCTGGAAAATTTCAGGCCAATTTAGTTTAATTTCCTTCAACTAATCACGACATAGAAGGCTTTATCCTTCATCTTCTACTCCCATCATTGGGAGTTGTGCTGTTTGGTACTTTTAATAAACAGGTACAGTAATAATATGCTTCACTTGGTTGGCTTTGCTGTTCAATTTGGCTGAAGTGTGCTCCAAATTCAATTGTTGAGTCCCCTTGATTAAATATTTGAAAGTGTACTCTCCCACTACAGTGGTTGAATCACCAATGTCCACTTCCATCATTAAAGGTTTTCCATTTACCTGCAGAGTAAGAGTGATTGGCTCTGTCTCCCCTACTTTTACCATAAATAGGGAGTAAATATCAAAATTGGTGGTTCTTCCACATTACGCACTTCGATTAACTTAGTTTGCTGCCTGGGAGTCTATCTCAACTTTGCTTTACAATGCTTCAGTATGTGCCCTCTTTTATGGCAAAAATAGCACACCATCTCTTTAAAATGGCAAGTTTCAGGAGTATGATTGCTTTCACATCGGTAACAATTCATTTTCAGGTTTGCTGTTGAGCTGTTTCCTGTGTTTATTTTAAATTCTGGGGTAGCGGGAACAACTTCCTGCTTCACACAGGAGTCCCGGCTTTTCACACCACACCCTGCTGTCTGGTCCGGCTCCAACTGAAAAATGGAGTCATTTTGAGCACCTTGTATAGCCTGCACATCCTGTTTGGCACTTTCCATCATGAGCGCTATTTCCAATGGTTTTTTAAAGCCAAGGTTTACTTCAGCTAACAATCACCATTGAGTGGCATCATCTTGCACACCACAGGCCAAATGATCCCTGAACATATCAGAAATCACAGGATTCAGTAAGTTGTTTCAATTTCGCCATGTATGTAGCAAAAGTCTCTCCCGGGGCTCTAACCTTTGAATTATACCTGAACATCTGCATGGTGGTTGAGGGTTTGGGTTGAAAGTGTCCCTTAATTTGGTCTACTAATTCACTGAAGGTCTTCGAATTGGGGGCATTCGGGGCCACCAAACTTCCGATTAAATTATAAGTATTACTCCTGCAAATGCTTAGGAGAATTGCTCTCCTCTTTTCCTCCCCCATTATTTTGTTTGCCTGGAATTAGAACCCAAGACGTTCTAAATATTAACACCAATCCTTTGTGGATGGTTTGAAGGGATCAATCCTGCCAAAATGTGGCATATCTTGTGAGTATATCTTCCTTTTCTTCTATTTAAACAAGATACTCACTGTCACAGGGCGAGGGATATATTCCTTAAAGCTACAATTGCTACAACCATTTACAAGTATATGTTAGCAATGTTGCATTGAAGGCCCTAACTTCTGGAACGCTTTGTCTGAACATCTCCACCCCCTCTCCTCCTTTAACTTATCTCTTTGATTGCACTGTTGATCAACTGCTCCAACATCTCCTAACGAGGCGTAAGGTGTCAAATTTAGTTTGATAACACTCCTGTGGGGGGTTTTACTATTTTAAAGGCAATATATATAAGCACAAGTTTTTCTTGTAATTGAATGTAAATCTGAAATAGCAGAAGATCCACAACGTAACCACAAATTTAACCCATTAGCTTCTTCAACAGATCTCTCATACCCACTCTTTTCTAAGGTCATGGTAAACCTTGCTACAGGTGAAAGGATGTGCCTCAATTAAATATGTATAGAATTATAATAAGTTTTGATAAAACAATCCCTGAATCATTCTTAATCTCCATAGTTCAGTCTTGACCTTTTCTGGCACAATCCTGATGAATGGGAATATGTTGCAAATTCAATCCTTCTAAAATGATTAGCAATGAGTTTTATCTGCCATGCAGATTCTAAATGTGCATTTATGTTTGATGTCTCAAAAAGGGAACAATTTAGTTGATTATCCAGAAGCTCAATTAATTTGAATTTAAGACATTCATGTTTTTGAAGTTGTATTTGATGCTGGCTGCTGTTCCCCTTTAGCCATCTTTCCTGAATTCATCAAACGCCTTGCATTTTGGACGCTTTCCCATTTTTGAGCTGACTTGAGACTAATTATTCTCTGCATTATTCTCGCTGTTGCTTTAAGTGCGTCCCAGTAGGCTCCTGTAGAAACTGAGTTGCTTTTTCAACCTACACTCCACCCCCAAAAACACAATGCTAGTTTCATGGTTAACACAGACTGCCATGAATTTGTCATTCAATAATGTTGAGTGACTCACCCTCTATCCCTTGGTTGTATCTCCTAAATAACTCACTGGTAATTGCACTTGCCCAGTACATCACCAAGCCAGATAATGTCGAGCCGGATGCAGATTCAATTCTCGGCTCACAGATCTTGGGCAGACCAGGAGGAAGGGGGTTATAATTACCATCAGGAATATAGGCCGACAATGAGAGGATGGGAATGAGCCACAACAAGCTCACTTTTCTGATCCTCATCCCGTGACTCCCTATGGAAAATCCACCTGTGTAGAGCACAAAAGAAAAAAGAACGACGTGTGTTTATATAGTGCCTTTCACAAGCCTAGGATGTCCCAAAGCACCTTACAGCCAATGAAGTATTTTTTTTTTGAAGCATTGTAATGTAGCCAATTTGCACACAGTAAGGTCCCAAAAATAGCAATGTGCATTGTTCCATATAGCAATATAAATGATCAGATAACCTGTTTTAGTGAATTTAGGTGAGAGATAAATATTGGCTGGGTTACTATGGTCAGAAATCCATGGTTGCTGGCAATCCCTGTCAAACCTCATTGAATCCCTCTTTGCTCTCTCTCTCTCTCTCTCCTTTTCAAGAAGGGTTTGGATAAAGAAGGAGAAACTGTTTCCAGTGGCAGATGGGTTGGTTTCCAGAGAGCACAGCCAGATGGTGATTGGTAGAAGAGCCAGAAGCAACAATGAGAAAACAAATTTTGCTCAGGGAGTTGCTGTGCGTTTTGAATAGTGGAAGCAGATTCCACAGTAACTTTCATAATGGAGTGAGATAAGTACTTGAAAGAGAGAAATTTACAGGGCTATGGTGAAAAAAGCAGGTGGAGAAGGGCATTTAATCTTCCAAAGAGCCAGCACGGGCATAATAGGTCAAATGGCCTCCTTTTGTATGCATTGTACTGCATGACTCACACATTAAGAACTGTGACTTACTGGAAGCAGGGCAGCCTGTACCCACCCCCCCCCCCACCCCCCACCACCCCCCACCCCCCCCAACCCCCCCACCCCCCCCAAACCAGTCCCCCAGTGGAACTGTCCTCCAGCATGAGTCTGGAAAAGGGTGGAGGAAACTGGGGAGAAAAGGTTCATGGAAAAGAACCGGGATACAAAGATCCACAGTCTATTGATGCACTTCAACAGAAGTGTGCCTGAAATGCTGAATTTCGGCTGGGATCCATATAAGCAGGGCCGCAGCCTTATGAGGGAGTTCCCTCCTGGCCTTGTAAGGTGCAGAGCCCTCAGCCTGTGCTTTGGAAAGAAGGGGGTCAAGGCCAGGGCCAAGACTCTGATTGCAAAATGATCCCAGATCCCTGGTTGCACAGTCAGGGGCAGCAAAACTGATAACCAGCATAGCAGATACGATCAGGTGTGCCCAGTCAACAACCAATGTCCATGTGTCCCTCATCGACTGGGCCCAGCGGGGTAACAAGAAAGATCCACTTTCACTTACGTAACATGTTTCACAATCTCAGGTCATCCCAAAATGCTTTACAGTCAATAAGCACTTTTTGGAAGTGCACTGTCTCTGCTGAATGCAGGAAACTCAACTCTCAATTTGAGCACAGCAAGCTTCAACAAACAGCAAATTGGTAATGATCAGATAATCTGTTTTTGTGATGTTGATTGAGGGATAATATTGGCCAAGGGCATGTGGGAAAACTCCATTGTTCTTCTTCAAAATAGTACCATGGGACTTTTACAACCAGCTGTGATGGTAGGCGAGGCATAAGTTTTAACAAAGACAGCACCGCTTCCGGCAGTGCAGGATCTCCTCCATTCTGCACTGGAATGTCAGCCTAACCATTTAAGTGTAAGGTCAAAAGATCATAAGAAATCGGAGCAGGAGTGGGCCATTTGGCCCATTGAGCCTGCTCCACCATTCAATAAGCTCATGGCTGATCTGATTTGCGGCCTTAACTCCACTTTCTTGCCTGTCCGCTTAATGTTTGACTCCCTTGCAGATCAAAAATCTGTCTAACTCAGAGCCTTGAATATATTCAATGATCCAGCATCTTCTGCTACCTGTAGAAGAGAATGCTAAGGACTTATTAACAAGTACGCTGAGAGAAGAGTGCTTCTGAGAGAAGGAACTCCTCCTCATCTCCGACCATTATCCATTCCAAAGGTGTGGTCCAGTCATCCTCGTCTGCACTGCTTGAGCATTTCCATGATACAGTGAGTCAGAAGGCTGCAGTATTTCCGTACTGGGGACTCTGTGCTGCTAATAGATCCCAGCAACGCATATGAAATGAATTCAATCTGCATTCCTCCATCTTCCCCCTGTGGCAATTGAGTTTTGAGTTTTTCCTAGGCTCTCTAAGTCCAGGAAACTTTCTGGGTGCGTCATGTTTTTCAGCACATCTGGATCTGTTGACCGACATCAAACCAATATTCTCTCACACGATTATGACCCTCACGTTGGGCGTTTTGGGATTCTTCTCTCATTTGCAGTTTATTTTCGTTGTGAAGGATGTCCACATGCTGCACTCTTGCCTTTCTCTTGGCTTCAATCATTGGAGCTAAGTCAGCTTCACGAACTTTGGGCGGAATGGTCCCAGAGTTGCACTAAGTGTGGTAGCTGGCGGGATAAAGAAGGCTTTACCCGCTGGCCGCAATGGTGGCTTTTCACACCGTATCACCCCGATCCTGTCTCGTTAATCACATTAATCATGCATTCCCGGGGGACACACTGTTTCGATGGCGGGCTGCCACAGCGTCACCTCGCCGCTTCCTTACGCCGGGTGCCATATTTAAAGTATAGCCGCCCACATGCCACTCAGTTCTTCCAGCCCAGGATTGCTGCACAGAAGACATGGCCCCGAAAGGCAAGAAGACTATAGCCCACCTCCCTCCCCCACCCTGATTCAGTGATGTGTCACACTCACTGCCAGCTCAAGAGGCATCACCATTCACTCCCTCGCACACACCTTCATTGTTCTCATCCCATTCATGGCACTACTCACCGCCCGCACATGCCAGGCATCTTTATCATCCAGCCTGGCAGGAGTCCTGCCTACACTCTATCTATATTCATGCAGAAAAAGTTGGCACACAAGAAGAGGGAGAGGTCGTAGACTGGTGAAGAAATGCCAACATCAAGGTTCCAACAAACTTTGAAAACAGAGCCATCCAGCTGGTCGGCGAAGATCTGGACCATTCCTGTGCTGACGGTGAGGTTGGCGCTGCTCTACCAAGTGGGGATCCAGCAGTGCAACATCCATCAGATAACCATGCTGTGAGTGATGTGTCCTGTCTCACAGGCAACTGCCATGCACTAATTATCTCCCCTTGCTTTCGCAGACACATCTGCCAAGCAGCCAATGGAGTCAATGATCCAGACCCTCGACTCAAGCCCCGAAGATGCCTTGGAAAAGGAATCTGCAGTAACCCCAATTGAAGTCCCATCACACACCCTCCACCAGCGCAGAGACACACACCTCGGTGGGACCTAGTTCTAGAGTGGCCTCAGGGTCATAATCTGGTGAGCACATCGCCCTGTCTGATCTATAGTAGGTGGAGCCAGGGACTTCCCAGGTCCCCGACACTCAGGGAACTGCTGGAGGCCAGAATGTTGCCGAGTCTGAGTTGTATAGCGAGCCTCTAGACTCAGTCATACATCAGTTGCTGGAGCTGCAAAGGCAAGCTTGGGAACATTAGGAAGGGGTGTCCGCTGCAATGCTCAGATTGCAAGGCACAATGGTGGAGTCCGTACATGTTCAGTCTGAGGTGGTAGTGCCGGCATGCCAACTCACCGAGGTCAACACTAGTATGTTGGCGGCCGCCATGGAGACCTTGGTCCAGGACATCAGTCCTGCACTGCTGCGCAGGCTGAACTCCATTTCTGATGCCATAGCTGGCCTCCAACAGTGTGTACATGAGAAGGGTGTGGGGCAGTTCGATTTTACTCCAGCTTCTGCTTCTCCTCAAGGAGTCAGACAGGGGCTCTCAGGCACCCATAGGGAGGACGATCAGCAAGTACACACGCCGGGACCATCCAGCCACTGACTCCGGGAGTGTCCGGTCAAATCCCACCTTCCTGTGACCCTAGCAGCTCCAGCTCCACAAGACGAGGAGAGTGCCAGTGTCACACAGCAGGACTCTGAAAGCAGGTCTCAGTCCTCCAGTTCTCGGCCCTCCAGATGACGCCCACCAAGATCATCACAGACGGGGCAGAGCATAGCTTAGCTCAGCAGGCTGCCTCCACCTCCACTGTGGATGTTGGGGGAGCACCAAGATGTAGCAGCAGGACTAGGAAGGCTAAGAATTGCACAGCCTGGGGGCTCGGGTGTTAATCACTTGTACATAATATTCACTACTGTAAATAAGCTCCCAAGAATTTCTCCCTTGCCTGTGGCCCCTTGTTATGTTGAGCAATGTTTGTGTCACTCAGATGTGAAACCTTGGATAAATGCAGGTCATCTTTCTTCAGACCAAAGTGATGAAAGCAAAATACTGCGGAAGCTGGAAATCTGAAATAAAAACCGAGTCTTATGGGCTTGAAAAGTTAACTCTGTTTCTCTCTCCACGGATGCTGTCAGGCCTACTGAGTTTTTCCAGCATTTTCTGTTTTTATTTTAGACCAAAGTGATGGTCCAGCCTCATACTCACTGGCACATTACTGATGCCTGCACATCGATGGTGCTTGTCTTTGCTGCCAGAATGTCATAGGCAGGCATCACAGAGTTCCGTCATTCTCTCTGGGTGCTCCCAGCACCTTCGAGGTGGAGCTGGCCCCTGTCTCTTCAGCATCTGTGACCGATAATGCTGTGCTCTTGAAGGGGTCAGGTGCTGAAGGCTGACAAAGGATCAGGTACATTTAAATTTTCACGGCTGCGTCTCCATGATATGGCCCTGATCACAGAGCGCAAGTGAGCGGCCCTCAACCGGACAGGAGTCAAACGTTCACAGAGGCTGTGTGAAGATCTATGGAGTGTCCTCACTGCATGTCGTCATCATCCTCCTGGAATCAAGCGACTGTTAGGACCTCTGCTGCATCTCCATGTCAAGAGCCTTATCACAGAGGGTATGTGTGCTGCCATCAGCTGGATTGAAGTCAAACATTCACAAATGCAATGTGAGGATCTATGGTGTCTCTTCATAGAGTCATAAAGGTCTACAGTACAGAAAAAGGCCCTTCGGCCCATCAAGTCTGCACTGGACAAACAAGTACCTAACTATTCTACTCCCATTTTCCAGCACTGGGCCCATTGCCTTGTATGCCGTGGCATCACAAGTGCACATCCAAATACTTCTTAAATGTTATGAGAGTTTCTGCCTCTACCACTCTTTCAGGCAGTGAGTTCCAGATTCCCACCACCCTCAGGGTGAAAAAATTCTTCCTCACATCCCCTTTAAACCTCCTATCCCTTACCTTACATCTATGCCCACTGGTTATTGATCCCTCCACCAAGGGGAAAAGTTCCTTCCTGTCTACCTTATCTATGCCCCTCATAATTTTGTACACCTCAATCATGTCCCCCCTCAATCTCCTCTGCTCCAAGGAAAATAACCCCAGTCTATCCAATCTCTCCTCAAAACTAAAACTCTCCAGCCCTGGTAAAACTCCTCTGCACTCTCTCTAGTGCAATCACATCCTTCCTATAATGCGAGTTCCAGAACTGCACGCATTACTCTAGCTAACTGCATGTTGTCATCCTCCTCCACAAATCTAGCAGCTATGAGGACCTCCCGAGAATGTCTGCCCTGTCTAGCCAGTGCGATAGCCTCATCACCATCACTGTCGCCTTTGAGGACCTCCTAACCCTCATCCCTGTTGATATCTTCTGCTTTGGAGGAGACCTCCAACTCCTCCATCTGCTCCTCAGCCAGCTCCTCGCCCCATTGCAGCGCCAGGTTGTAGAGGGTGTAGCAGCCAACGACGATGCATGACACCATCTGTGGACTATGTTGCAGGGTTCTGCCTGACTGGTCTAGGTACCGGAACCTCATTTTCAGCATCCCATTGATTTGCCCCAGCAAGTTGCGAGTTGCAGCATGAGCCTCATTATACCTTATCTCTGCGGCAGTCTGAGGCTGCCACACGGGTATCATCAGCCACGTCCTCTGCAGGTAGCCCTTGCAGAAACCAACCCTGCAGCCTCTGTGGACTCTGGAAGATATCAGGGATTTGAGTGTGCTAAGGATATAGGAGTCATGGATGCTCCCTGGGAACCATGCGCATAGCTGCAGGATGCATTTGTGGTGGTCAAACACCAGCTGCACATTCAGCGAATGGAAACCCTTGTGGTTGACATAGTTAACAGCTTGTTGCCACAGAGATCTGAGTGCCACGTAAGTGTAGTTGATGACAACCTGCACCTGTGGGAAACCTGAGATCTGGGCAAATCCCAGCGCTCTTGCCTCCTGGTTCTCCTGATCCCAGGCAAAATGCACAAAGTTGTGTTCCCTCGCAAAGATGGCATCAAGGTCTCATGGATGCATTTGTGGGCAGAGGCTTGTACCATCCCACAGTGGTCACCTGTGGAGTCCTGAAAGGAACCACAAGTGTAGAAATTGAGCACCATGGTCACTTTCATGGCCACTGGCAGTGGATGCCCTCCATGTCCCCATGGTGCCAAATCCTGCAGTAATTGGCAGATGTGATTGACCAGTTCCTTGGACATACATGTTCTTTGGTGACACTGAGCCAGGAAAAAGGGACTTGCCTGTGCACTTGCCTAAATGCACGGCACCCAACCTTGAGGTTGCGAGTGCTGCACAATTGTGCACTCATCTCCAAGTTCCCCTCGAAGTGCAGCTCGCCAGGTGCACACCTTATAAATGCTGTTGTGAAACACATCGCCGTGAGATCCAGTGTCGGGGGGGATGATTCTGGCGAGCTGGGTTTATAATGATATGCAGATGTATTACAATGAAGCTCCCAACTTCAGGGAGTGGCAAATGTGACCTGCAACTAACAGGGCAGGGCGTTTCACGACAGTGTCAAACTGATTTTTGGCCTCCCTGCTATATTGTCTGCTCATGCCTGCCATGACACCTGATGCCAGTGGGCACGGATGATTTCGCCCTTTGAACCAGTTGGCATCATTTATTTTTCCTTCCACCAAGAACATCTCTCAGTGTGGCATCCCAAACTGACATCCACTCCTCCTCTGGGCCCTGAGGTTCCCTTGAAATGGATTTTTCAGCCAAGGGTTAGCTAATGCTACCTGAAATTCTTCTCTCTTTAACCTACCCGTGAAGAGTTGCACATTTATCTGTGAATGAGTTTGAGCCTTGTGCTTTATCTTCTTTTTGAATGAAATAGAATGCTTACACCAGACCAGACCATGATGAGTTTGAGTTCCACAATCGGCACTATGCATAGAAATGGAGATCTGAATGTAGTTCACAACCTGATGTTGGACAATAATGAAATTGAGTTGATGCCAGTGGGTGGAGCAGGGGGTATTGCAGGTCAAATTCCATCTGCCTTCCATAGGAAACAGCGTGTTGGTGATGACTAAGTCATGATTGCTGCAGTACTCCAACAACAGCTGTCCATTTGACTTCATAACTCCAATACCAAGGTGCCCAAATACAGATGGTCATGAATCAAAGACATTTCTAATGTATGCACCAAAGCCTCGTAAAATAAATATTTTGTCACTTTCTGCTACATTTGTCACAATTGGTCAATTTAATCATTGAATCCCTCCCTTCAATCTGACTCATTGGACACCATTGGAGCATTCCCACTGATGATGGTGCCAAAACTTGTTGGATTTATTGGGATGTGAACCTTTCTCAGTGGCACTCAGGTACATCAGTGGTCTCAACCATTTAACTCCTGGTGGTGAAACTTGCTCCACGCTCACACCATGTCCCATCAGCTCCCCGGACCAGCAGGAGGTGTAGTCATTTTCATGGGAGTGAAGCAATTCCTGCAAACCATATTTTACTCAGCGTTGCAATCTCAGCGTTCATATGGGGCAGCTCGCAGTTGGGTCCACCTTTCGAGGATGTGAACGCGGCTGGTATTGTCCACAAGGGTTCAGACCTGCCAAGTAATACTTGGCACTTGGACAAGCAAGAATAAAGCTGCTTATTCACCTGGAGCAGCTCCGGGGACCATGTAGTCGCTTCTTCTACACGCCAGCAGCCATCAGGCTCTGGCTACCTGAGCTAACAGGACTTTGTTTAGCCATTTCACGAGTGGCTTCTTTATAAATCACAGGCAGATGAAGCTAGCAGGATACTTGCCTGCGCAGGTGAGATAAGAGGTTTGTGCATGAGCCAAGCTGCTTTCCCTTGGCTAATGAACCTTATCCAGTGGCAAGGACTGGCCAAGATGACTGGCAGCACATCGGCTGCATCACAATACTGGACAAGTTGATGTGTGCTCCACTGCGGGTCTTGAGGCTCCGCATCATAAGAGGGGCAATAAAGATGTAGGGTCTCTTCTTCTCCTTGTGTCGTCCAGTGGAAGGTATGGCCACAACGACATGTCCAAGATCATTTTTAGGGGGCATGGGGCTCACCAGAGTCAGAGGTCCATTTCATAAAAGCCAGTGGCACTACAAGAAGCCAGGAACATAAGTTACAGATGAGAAGAGATTTTAGTTAATGCTGATGGACATTACTTCACTTTTCAGTGACACCAAAGGGCGTTTCTCAAATATGGGGTGAATGAGACCCAATACTCCACCAACTCTTCAGGACTAAACTCCCTCAATAAACTCCCACCTCAACATTAAACCCCTCTCAACAAAAACCCACTTTAACACCAAATATAAGCTACCTGTATTCAAAAGACACTTTTCAATGCAACCCTTTGCCCCTCTGCCCCACTGGCTCTCAGGCCTCTCCTTGCCCCAAGCCCACAGTAGGCCGCCAGCCAGCCTCCATTGCTCCTTGAATTTCAGCCCTGCTCCGCTACCAGCCAACCATCAAACTCAATAACACCACTGCAAACACAACAAGAGGCAACATCTCTGCCAGCGGCTGATCCCAAAGGGGGAGCGTTGCACTGTTGGAGGGGTGATGCTGAGGGAGTGTTGCACTGTCGGAGAGGCGATGCTGAGGGAGTGTTGCACTGTCGGGGCGGTACAAATCAGTCACTTTTCTTTGTTATGAAGAGTACACAAGAAGGCTTGCTAAAGCTATACAAGGCACTAATTAGACCACACCTAGAATACTGTGAACAATTTTAGTCTCCTTATCTAAGGAAAGATATACAGGCATTGGAGGCCGTCCAGAGAATTTTCACCTAGTTGATCCCGGGTATGGAGGGGTTTTCTTATGAGGAGAGGTTTAGTAGGTTGGGCTTGTGCACATTGGAGTTTAGAAGAGTGAGAGGTGACCTTATTGACACATATAAGATTCTTAGGGCTCTTGACAGGGTAGATGCTGAGAGGTTGTTTCCCCTTGTGGGAGAGTCTAGGCCCAGAGGGCATAATCTCAGAGTAAGGGGTCACCCATTTAAAACAGAGATGAGGAGGAATTTCTTCTCTCAGAGGGCAGTCAATCTGTGGAATTCTTTACTGCAGAGGGCTGTAGAGGCTGGGTTGTTAAGTATATTCAAGGCTGAGGTAGATAAATTTTTAATGTGTAACGAAATCAAAGGTAATGGAGAAAAGGCAGGAAAGTGGAGTTGAGGGTTATCAGCTTAACCATGATCTCATTGAATGGTGGAGCAGATTCGATGGGGCGAATGGCCTACTTCTGCTCCTGCGTTTTATGGACTTAGGAACTCTAAATAATGGGATGTTTGATACCAGGAATTCTGCCCTTAGATTAAGAAATGTGCAGTTACATGTATCTCAGTGAGTAATGTTCTACTCCCAAATGTGCTCTGGCTTTCTTGCGAATGAAAGGCTGAACCTCAAAGAGCAGCCTCTATCTCTGACTTCAAATACCTGACACCATACCGAATCAAAGACAGAAATCCCAATCCCAATCCCAATCAGCACATGGTCTCCCTCTGTGTTATGTCATTCTATGAATTTGTAAGCATAGCACACAATGTGGGACTGAGTCATGCGATTTGAGAAGACCCCGGGGCTAAATTTTTGATCTGGGGACAGGAAGCAGGAGCTGGGGCAATTAATGGGTCCCAAACCCGCACTGGCAGAAAATAGTCACTGGCTGGAATTTTAATCGGGCTTGGAGACATATTCCCTGTCCAGATAATGGTGGTAGGTGGGTTTGTGAAGCTGGAGGGCCAATCAGAGGCTGACCAACTTCAGAGGAGCAGCGGGCTGCAATAATGAGTAAGTAACTGAGAGGGTGCTTAAAAATTAGGTGCCTCTCAGCAACGTCTTTAAAAATTTAAATCAAAAATAGAAAAGGCAGCCAGGCCATCGCTCCTAATTTCATAGGCAAGGCAGCCTGCCAGGATCCAAGAGAGAAAGAGAGAGCAGCTAGAGGCAAAAAAGCCTCGACAGTTCTCTGTGCTGGGATGTGGGAGAGAGCTCGCACTCTCTTGTGACGATTTAAAATGAGGCTGGAAGATTCTACTTAAGAGACAGAGTGAAGCCTAACCAAAGAGTGAGAGGTTTCCATTTGTGTTAAAGGTAAAAGGTGGAAGTTCTGATCTGTAGCTTAAAGTATAAGTTGTCCACACAAATAGGGCGGAATCGCCCTGGATTTGCACTACGTGGGGTAGTGGGTGGCCGAAACCAAATTTTACCTGCCGGCTGCAATGGCGGGTTTTCACACCGTATCACCACACACCCGCCGCATTAGTTACGCATTCCTGGGAAACACGCCGTTTCCACGGCGGCCAGGCTCTCATTCACCCGCCACCTTGCTGTTTCTTCACTCCGGGCGCCATATTTAAAGTCTAGCTGCACACAGACATCTCAGTGCTTCCAGCCCAGCACTACTGCAGGGAAGATGCCCACGACAGGCAAAAAGGCTCAGCCCCCAGGTTTAGTGAGGCGTCACTGGAACACCTTTTGGATGCCATGGAGACCCGCCGGGATGTCCTCTACCCCCACTCTGGACACAGGAAGGGCAGAAGCGTGACCAACCAGGCTTGGGAGATGGTGGCAGTGGTGGTCAGTGCCAATGCCGCACAGAAGAGGTTGGCCATCCAGTGCAGATAGAGGATGAATGATCTCATCCATGCAGCCAGGGTAAGGCAACCATCTCCTCACTCTAAACTCACACACTCACAAACCCATCACACATTCACTGGCATCTCACTCACTGCCAGCTCAAGGGACATCACCACTCACTCTCCCACATGCACCCTCACATGTCCACCTGGTCTCATCTCCTCTGGAGGCTGCCTCCTCAGCTCTCACTATCTTGCGGCCACTGGCACAGATCAACATGTGCCCCCACACACACCCTGAGATACCTCCTTCCCCAGTACAGCCCTCGCCCTGCAGCCTCTTCCCTAGCCTGAGGTCACTTCACCCCCTTCCCCAAGCAAGCCCTGGCCCTGCAGCCAATGAAAAGCCACCCATCTGAACTGGTTGGCAGAGACCTGCCACGTGACCCCCCTAAAAGTGATGAGGTGCTGTGTATGAAGCCTGGTGTTGATGACTGCCTGAAGCAAGGTAGACAAACAAACCTCGAAGTCCTGAGGGATGTGCAGTGCTAGAGGTGCATGGCTTATGTGCTGTTGAGAAGCACATCAGCATGTTTTCCTGCTGATGCGGCCGGACGATCGAGTCTACCCCTCCTAAAAACCAATGTTTTTTCCTTTAGCTGTATCCAGGTCAGAGTTGCTCCAGCCAAGCAATAGAAAGTTGCTGTAGTGTAGGAGGCAGCACAGTTACCATCTTAGTGAACAATATATCAGAAACTCTGACCTCTCCCCAAACCTCCCAGACTCGAGGGTGTGTGTATGTGTGTGTGTGTGTGTGTGTGTGTGTGTGGGTGAGGGTATGTGTGTGTGTGTGTGTGGGTGTGTGTGTGTGTGTGTGTGGGTGAGGTTATGTGTGTGTGTGTGTGGGTGAAGTTATGTGTGTGGGTGAGGGTATGTGTGTGTGTGGGTGAGGGTGTGTGTGTGGGTGAGGGTGTGTGTGTGTGTGTGTGTGGGTGAGGGTGTGTGTGTGGGTGAGGGTATGTGTGTGTCAGTGAGGGTGTGTGTGGGTGAGTGAGGGTGTGTGAGGGTGGGTGAGGGTGTGTGTGTGGGTGAGGGTATGTGTGTGTGGGTGAGGGTGTGTGTGTGGGTGAGGGTATGTGTGTGTCAGTGAGGGTGTGTGTGGGTGAGTGAGGGTGTGTGAGGATGGGTGAGGGTGTGTATGTGTTGGTGAGGGTGTGTGTGTGGGTGAGGGTATGTGTGTGTGGGTGAGGGTGTGTGTGTGGGTGAGGGTGTGTGTGTGTCGGTGAAGGTGTATGTATGGGTGAGGGTGTGTGTGGGGGTGAGGGTTTGTGTGTGGGTGAGGGTGTGTGTGTGTGTGTGTGCGTGCAGGTGTGAGGCCATGTGTGTGGGTGAGGGTGAGTGTGTGTGGGGGGTGAGGGCATGTGTGTGGTTGAGGATATGTGTGTGTGTGGGTGAGAGTCTGTGTGTGTGTGTGTGTGTGTGTGTGTGTGGGTGAGGGTGTGTGTGTGTGTGTGTGTGGGTGAGGGGGTGTGTGTGTCTGAGGGTGTGTGTGTGTGTCGGTGAGGGGGTGTGTGTGTGGGGGGGTGTGGGTGAGGGTGTGTATGTGTCGGTGAGGGTGTGTTTGTGGGCGAGGGTGTGTGTGTGTGTGGGCGAGGGTGTGTGTGTTTGTATGTGAGTGAGGGTGTGTGTGGGTGAGTGTGTGTGTGTGTGTGTGTGTGTGTGGGTGTGTGTGTGTGGGTGAGGGTGTGTTTGTGGGCGAGGGTGCATGTGTGTATATGGATGAGGGTGCCTGTGTGTGTGCGTGAGGCTATGTCTGTGTGGGTGAGGGTGTGTCTGTGGGTGTGGGTGAGGGTGTGTGTGTGGGTGTCGGAAAGGGTATGTGTGTGGGTGTGGGTGAGGGTGTGTGTGTGGGCGAGGGTATGTGTTTGTGGGGGTGAGGGTGTGTGCGGGTGAGGGTGTGTGTGGGTGGGTGAAGGTGGGTGTGTGGTTGGGTGAGGGTGTGTGTGTGGGTGTGGGGAGGGTGTGTGTGTTTGTATGTGAGTGAGGGTGTGTGTGGGTGAGTGTGTGTGTGTGTGTGTGTGTGTGGGTGTGTGTGTGTGGGTGAGGGTGTGTTTGTGGGCGAGGGTGCATGTGTGTATATGGATGAGGGTGTCTGTGTGTGTGGGTGAGGCTATGTCTGTGTGGGTGAGGGTGTGTGGGTGTGGTTGAGGGTATGTCAGTGTATGTGGGTGAGGGTGTGTGTGTGTGTGTGTGTGTGGGTGTGTGTGGGTGTGTGTGGGTGGGTGATGGTGTGTGTGTGGGTGGGTGAGGGTGTGTGTGTGGTCAAGGGTGCGTGTGTGTGTATATCGATGAGGGTATGACTGTGTGTGGGTGAGGGTGTGTATGTGTGTGTGAGGGTGTGCCTGTGGGTGTGGGTGAGGGTGTGTGTGTGGGTGTCGGAAAGGGTATGTGTGTGGGTGTGGGTGAGGGTGTGTGTGTGGGCGAGGGTATGTGTTTGTGGGGGTGAGGGTGTGTGCGGGTGAGGGTGTGTGTGGGTGGGTGAAGGTGGGTGTGTGGTTGGGTGAGGGTGTGTGTGTGGGTGTGGGGAGGGTGTGTGTGTGTGTTGGTGTGGGGGAGGGTGTGTGTGTGTGAGTGTGTGTGTGTATATGGATGAGGGTGTCTGTGTGTGTGGGTGAGGGTATGTCTGTGTGTGGGTGAGGGTGTGTGGGTGTGGGTGTGGGTGAGGGTATGTCAGTGTATGTGGATGAGGGTGTGTGTGTGTGGGTGAGGGTGTGTGTGTGTGTTTGGGTGAGGGTGTGTGTGTGGGGGTGAGGATGTGTATGTGTGTGAGGGTGGGTGAGGGTATGTGTGTGGGTGTATGCGGGTGAGGGTGTGTGTGGGTGTATGTGTGGGTGACGGTGTGTGTGTGGGTGAGGGTGTGTATGTGGGCGAGGGTGTGTGTGTGTGTGTGGGGGGGTGAGGGTGTGTGTGTGTGGGTGAGGGTGTGTGTGTGCGTGGGGGTGAGGATGTGTATGTGTGTGAGGGTGGGTGAGGGTATGTGTGTGGGTGTATGCGGGTGAGGGTGTGTGTGGGTGTATGTGTGGGTGAGGGTGTGTGTGTGGCTGAGGGTGTGTGTGTGGGCGAGGGTGTGTGTGTGTGTGTGTGTGTGGGTGAGGGTGTGTGTGTGTGGGTGAGGGTGTGTGTGTGGGTGAGGGTGTGTGTGTGGGTGAGGGTGTGTGTGTGTGTGTGGGTGAGAGTGTGTGTGTGTAGGTGAGGGTGTGTGTGTGTGGGTGAGGGTGTGTGTGTGGGTGAGGGTGTGTGTGTGTGTGTGGGTGTGTGTGTGTGTGGGTGTGTGTGGGTGTGTGTGGGTGGGTGATGGTATGTGTGTGGGTGGGTGAGGGTGTGTGTGTGGTCAAGGGTGCGTGTGTGTATATCGATGAGGGTATGTCTGTGTGTGGGTGAGGGTGTGTATGTGTGTGTGAGGGTGTGCCTGTGGGTGTGGGTGAGGGTGTGTGTGTGGGTGAGGGTGGGTGTGGGTGGGTGAGGGTGGGTGTGTGGGTGGGTGAGGGTGTGTGTGTGTGGGTGTGGGGAGGGTGTGTGTGTGTGTGTGGGGGGAGGGTGTGTGTGTGTGAGTGTGTGTGTGTATATGGATGAGGGTGTCTGTGTGTGTGGGTAAGGGTATGTCTGTGTGTGGGTGAGGGTGTGTGGGTGTGGGTGTGGGTGAGGGTATGTCAGTGTATGTGGATGAGGGTGTGTGTGTGTGGGTGAGGGTGTGTGTGTGTGGGTGAGGGTGTGTGTGTGTGTGGGTGAGGATGTGTATGTGTGTGAGGGTGGGTGAGGGTATGTGTGTGGGTGTATGCGGGTAAGGGTGTGTGTGGGTGTATGTGTGGGTGAGGGTGTGTGTGTGGGTGAGGGTGTGTGTGTGGGCAAGGGTGTGTGTGTGTGGGTGGGTGAGGGTGTGTGTGTGTGGGTGAGGGTGTGTGTGTGGGTGAGGGTGTGTGTGTGTGTGTGGGTGAGGGTGTGTGTGTGTAGGTGAGGGTGTGTGTGTGGATGAGGGTGTGTGTGTGTGGGTGAGGGTGTGTGTGTGGGTGAGGGTGTGTGTGTGGGGTGAGGGTGTGTGTGTGTGGGTGAGGGTGTGTGTGTGTGTGTATGTGTGGGTGAGGGTGTGTGTGTGTGGGTGAGGGTGTGTGTGTGGGTGAGGGTGTGTGTGTGTGGGTGAGGGTGTGTGTGTGGGCGAGGGTGTGTGTGTGTGTGTGGGTGAGGGTGTGTGTGTGTGGGTGAGGGTGTGTGTGTGGGTGAGGGTGTGTGTGTGTGTGTGGGTGAGGGTGTGTGTGTGGGTGAGGGTGTGTGTGTGGGGTGAGGGTGTGTGTGTGTGTGGGTAAAGGTGTGTGTGTGTGTGTGTGGGTGAGGGTGTGTGTGTGTGGGTGAGGGTGGGTGTGTGGGTGAGGGTGGGTGTGTGTGGGTGAGGGTGTGTGTGTGTGGGTGAGGGTGTGTGTGTGGGGTGAGGGTGTGTGTGTGTGTGGGTAAAGGTGTGTGTGTGTGTGTGTGGGTGAGGGTGTGTGTGTGTGGGTGAGGGTGTGTGTGTGTGGGTGAGGGTGTGTGTGTGGGGTGAGGGTGTGTGTGTGTGTGTGTGGGTAAAGGTGTGTGTGTGTGTGTGTGTGTGGATGAGGGTTTGTGTGTGTGGGTGAGTGTGTGTGTGTGGGTGAGGGTGTGTGTGTGGGGTGAGGGTGTGTGTGTGTGTGTGTGTGTGGGTAAAGGTGTGTGTGTGTGTGTGTGTGTGTGGGTGAGGGTGTGTGTGAGGGTGAGGGTGTGTGTGTGTGGGTGAGGGTGTGTCTGTGTGTGTGAGGGTGGGTGAGGGTATGTGTGTGGGTTTATGCGGGTGAGGGTGTGTGTGGGTGTATGTGTGGGTGAGGGTGTGTGTGTGGGGGTGAGGGTGTGTATGTGGGTGAGGGTGTGTGTGTGGGTGAGGGCATGTGTGTGGGTGAGGGTATGTGTGTGTGTGTGTGAGAGTCTGTGTGTTTGTTTGGGGGGGGATGAGGGTGTGTGTATTGTGGGTGAGGGTGTGTGTGTGTGTGAGGGTGTGTGTGTGTGTCGGTGAGGGTGTGTGTGTGGGGGGGTTGTGGGTGAGTGTATGTGTGTGTGGGTGAGGGTGTGTGTGTGGGTGAGGGTGTGTGTGTGGGTGTTGGGGAGGGTGTGTGTGTGGGGATGGGAGAGGCTGTGTTTGGGGGAGGGAGAGGGTGTGTGTGCGTGTGTGTGGGTGGCTGAGGGTATGTGTGTGGGTGTATGCGGGTGAGGGTGTGTGTGTGGGGGTGGGAGAGGGTGTGTGTGTGGGGGTGGGGGAGGGTGTGAGTGGGGGTGGGGGAGGGTGTGTGTGTGGGGGTGGGAGAGGTTGTGTGGCTGTGGGGGTGGGGGAGGGGGTGTATGTGGGGGTGGGGGAGGGTGTGTGTGGGGGTGGGAGAGGGTGTGTGTGTGGGGGTGGGAGAGGGGGTGTATGTGGGGGTGGGGGAGGGTGTGTGTGTGGGGGTGGGGGAGGGTGTGTGTGTGGGGGTGGGAGAGGGGGTGTATGTGGGGGTGGGGGAGGGTGTGTGTGTGGGGGTGGGAGAGGGTGTGAGTGGGGGTGGGGGAGGGTGTGTGGCTGTGGGGGTGGGGGAGGGGGTGTATGTGGGGGTGGGGGAGAGTGTGTGTGGGGGGGTGGGAGAGGGTGTGTGTGTGGGGGTGGGAGAGGGTGTGTGTGTGGGGGTGGGAGAGGGGGTGTATGTGGGGGTGGGGGAGGGTGTGTGTGGGGGTGGGGGAGTGTGTGTGTGTGGGGGTGGGGAGGGTGTGTGTGGGGGTGGGGGAGGGTGTGTGTGTGGGGGTGGGGGAGGGTGTGTGTGTGGGGGTGGGGGAGGTTGTGTGTGTGGGGGTGGGGGAGGGTGTGTGTGGGGGTGGGGAGTGTGTGTGTGTGGGGGTGGGGAGGGTGTGTATGGGGGTGGGGGAGGGTGTGTGTGGGGGTGGGGGAGGGTGTGTGTGTGGGGGTGGGGGAGGGTGTGTGTGTGTGGATGGGGATGGGGGTGGGTGTGGGGGAGGGTGTGTGTGTGTGGTGGGGGAGGGTGTGTGTGAGGTGGGGGAGGGTGTGTGTGGGGGTGGGGAGGGTGTGTGTGTGTGGGGGTGGGGGAGGGTGTGTGTGGGGGTGGGGGAGGGTGTGTGTGTGGGGGTGGGGGAGGGTGTGTGTGTGGGGGTGGGGGAGGGTGTGTGTGGGGGTGGGGGAGGGTGTGTGTGTGGGGGTGGGGATGGGGGTGGGTGTGGGGGAGGGTGTGTGTGTGGGGGTGGGGGAGGGTGTGTGTGGGGGTGGGGGAGGGTGTGTGTGTGGGGGTGGGGATGGGGGTGGGTGTGGGGGAGGGTGTGTGTGTGGGGGTGGGGGAGGGTGTGTGTGGGGGTGGGGGAGGGTGTGTGTGGGGGTGGGGGAGGGTGTGTGTGTGGGGGTGGGGGAGGGTGTGTGTGTGGGGGTGGGGGAGGGTGTGTATGGGGGTGGGGGAGGGTGTGTGTGTGGGGATGGGGATGGGGGTGGGTGTGGGGGAGGGTGTGTGTGTGCGGATGGGGGTGGGTGTGGGGGAGGGTGTGTGTGTGGGGGTGGGGGAGGGTGTGTGTGTGGGGGTGGGGGAGGGTGTGTGTGTGGGGGTGGGGGAGGGTGTGTATGGGGGTGGGGGATGGTGTGTGTGGGGGGGTGGGGGAGGGTGTGTGTGGGGATGGGGGAGGGTGTGTGTGTGGGGGTGGGGGAGGGTGTGTGTGTGGGGGTGGGGGAGGGTGTGTGTGGGGGTGGGGGAGGGTGTGTGTGTGGGGGTGGGGGAGGGTGTGTGTGGGGATGGGGGAGGGTGTGTGTGTGGGGGTGGGGGAGGGTGTGTGGGGGGGTGGGGGAGGGTGTGTGTTTGGGTGGTGGGGAGGGTGTGTGTGTGGGGATGGGGGAGGGTGTGTGTGTGGGGGTGGGAGAGGGTGTGTGTGTGGGGGTGGGGGAGGGTGTGTGTGGGGGTGGGGGAGGGTGTGTGTGGGGGGTGGGGGTGGGGGAGGGTGTGTGTGTGGGGGTGGGGGAGGGTGTGTGTGGGGGTGGGGGAGGGTGTGTGTGGGGGTGGGGGAGGGTGTGTGTGGGGGGTGGGGGTGGGGGAGGGTGTGTGTGTGGGGGTGGGGGAGGGTGTGTGTGTGGGGGTGGGGGAGGGTGTGTGTGGGTGTGGGAGAGGGTGTGTGTGTGGGGGTGGGGGAGGGTGTGTGTGTGGGGGTGGGGGAGGGTGTGTGTGTGGGGGTGGGGGAGGGTGTGTGTGGGTGTGGGAGAGGGTGTGTGTGTGGGGGTGGGGGAGGGTGTGTGTGGGTGTGGGAGAGGGGGTGTGTGTGGGGGTGGGGGAGGGTTTGTGTGGGGGTGGGGAGGGTGTGTGTGTGTGGGAGTGGGGGAGGGTGTGTGTGTGGGGGTGGGGGAGGGTGTGTGTGGGGATGGGGGAGGGTGTGTGTGTGGGGGTGGGGGAGGGTGTGTGTGGGGGTGGGGGAGGGTGTGTGTGTGGGGATGGGGGAAGGTGTGTGTGGGGGTGGGGGAGGGTGTGTGTGGGGGTGGGAGAGGGTGTGTGTGGGGGTGGGGAGGGTGTGTGGGGGGGTGGGGGAGGGTGTGTGTGGGGGTGGGGGTGGGGGCGGGTGTGTGTGGGGGTGGGAGAGGGTGTGTGTGGGGGTGGGAGAGGGTGTGTGTGGGGGGTGGGGAGGGTGTGTGGGGGGGTGGGGGAGGGTGTGTGTGGGGGTGGGGGTGGGGGCGGGTGTGTGTGGGGGTGGGAGAGGGTGTGTGTGGGGGTGGGGGAGGGTGTGTGGGGGGGTGGGAGAGGGTGTGTGTGGGGGTGGGGGAGGGTGTGTGGGGGGGTGGGGGAGGGTGTGTGTGGGGGTGGGGGAGGGTGTGTGTGGTGGGTGGGGGTGGGGGAGGGTGTGTGTGTGGGGGTGGGGGAGGGTGTGTGTGGGGGTGGGGGAGGGTGTGTGTGGGGGGTGGGGGTGGGGGAGGGTGTGTGTGTGGGGGTGGGGGAGGGTGTGTGTGGGGGTGGGGGAGGGTGTGTGTGGGGGGTGGGGGTGGGGGAGGGGGTGTGTGTGGGTTGGGGGAGGGTGTGTGTGTGGGTTGGGGGAGGGTGTGTGTGGGTTGGGGGAGGGTGTGTGTGTGGGTTGGGGGAGGGGGTGTGTGTGGGGGTGGGGAGGGTGTGTGTGTGTGGGTTGGGGGAGGGTGTGTGTGTGGGGGGGTGGGGGAGGGTGTGTGGGGGTGTGGGAGAGGGGGTGTGTGTGGGGGTGGGGGAGGGTTTGTGTGGGGGTGGGGGAGGGTGTGTGTGGGTGTGGGAGAGGGGGTGTGTGTGGGGGTGGGGGAGGGTGTGTGTGGGGGTGGGGGAGGGTTTGTGTGGGGGTGGGAGAGGGTGTGTGTGGGGGTGGGGAGGGTGTGTGGGGGGGTGGGGGAGGGTGTGTGTGGGGGTGGGGGTGGGGGCGGGTGTGTGTGGGGGTGGGAGAGGGTGTGTGTGGGGGTGGGGGAGGGTGTGTGTGGGGGTGGGGGAGGGTGTGTGTGTGGGGATGGGGATGGGGGTGGGTGTGGGGGAGGGTGTGTGTGGGGGTGGGAGAGGGTGTGTGTGGGGGTGGGAGAGGGTGTGTGTGGGGGTGGGGAGGGTGTGTGGGGGGGTGGGGGAGGGTGTGTGTGGGGGTGGGGGAGGGTGTGTGGGGGGTGGGAGAGGGTGTGTGTGGGGGTGGGGGAGGGTGTGTGGGGGGGTGGGGGAGGGTGTGTGGGGGGGTGGGGGAGGGTGTGTGGGGGGGTGGGGGAGGGTGTGTGTGGGGGTGGGGGAGGGTGTGTGTGGGGGTGGGGGAGGGTGTGTGTGGGGGTGGGGGAGGGTGTGTGTGTGGGGGTGGGGGAGGGTGTGTGTGGGGGGGGTGGGGGAGGGTGTGTATGTGGGGGTGGGGGACGGTGTGTGTGTGGGGGTGGGAGAGGGTGTGTGTGGGGGTGGGGGTGGGAGAGGGTGTGTGTGTGGGGGTGGGGGAGGGTGTGTGTTTGGGTGGTGGGGGAGGGTGTGTGTTTGGGTGGTGGGGAGGGTGTGTGTGTGGGGGTGGGGGAGGGTGTGTGTGTGGGGGTGGGAGAGGGTGTGTGTGTGGGGGTGGGGGAGGGTGTGTGTGTGGGGGTGGGGGTGTGTGAACCCTGAGTCTGGGGCTAAGCTGGATAGACACACAGACAGCGGCTGCTCTGTGCGACCACACACACACACACACACACACACTGCTCGATGCCGGGACCTCCCCCTCCTCCCTCTCTAAAAACCTATTTACACACTGCTGGGGGAGGAGGAAACCCCAGGCTGAAAGGCAACCCACTTATAACCCACATTTACTTATGAATTCCACCGGGACCAGCTCGATTGTGCGTTACCGGAGGTCGGTGTTAGCTAAGCCCAACCACTTAGCTTGGCTCTGGTCCCCTCCCCCTTCCCTGGTGACCAGGGCTTGTGGCCTAGTCTGTCTCTGTCCAACTCTGCTTCTTAAGCAAAAAGGTAAAATGAAGGTATTGATAGCTCTGCCGCTTGGCACTTTTAAATGGTCATTTTTTATTAATTACTCTTTTTTAAATGATCAGTTTATTACTTTGGCATTGATTTTTTTTTCTTTTTGCTCAGCAAGTTGTTTATGTTTTCTTCATACCTTAACACTTTCTTTTTGAAATTCTTGCTTGTGCAGTGCTTTGCTCTCCTGTTATATGCTCCAGTGAGTGTGGTTAGTCTCAATGTAAAACGTGAAAATATTTATCGCCCAATGCAACGAGGAATTTTTCTGTCAACTAAGCCCACTGGTGTGGATAGAAGTAACACCTTATTGCAGGTCAGTGGGGTTGGTGCTAATTTACCGGAAGGTTTTTGCGATTTTTAAACTTGGAAGTGAAGCCGGGGGATGGAATGGTCCCAGATTCGCACTGAGTGCGTTAGCGAGGAGCAAAAAGGCCGTCTCTCCCCTGCCGGCCGCAGTGGCGACTTTTCAAGCCTTAACGCCCCATTCCTGGCGGGTCCAGTCTCATTAATGATCCATTCATGGGGAACACGCTAGCTTGCTGGCTGGTGGGCGGGCGGGCTCGGGTTTGTCATATTCTCAGCGCCTCCTCGCTGTAGTTAAAGCTCTTCGCCATATTTAAAGCGCAGCAGAGCGCAGCCTACTTGATGTCTTCAGACCGGGACCGCTCCAGGCAACAGACGGCTCCAAAAGCAAAGAGGACGGCAGCCCCCAAATTGAGTGACGTCTCTCTGGGGCACCTGCTGGACTCAGTGGAAGGTCACCGTGATGTCCCTTACCCCCGCTCTGGCTGCAGGAGGTCCACCAGAGTCACCAATTCGGCCTGGGAGGCGGTGGCTGCAGTGGTCAGCGCCACCCGGAGCACAGAGAAGGTCAGCCATCCAGTGCAGGAAGAGGATGAATGCTCTCATCCACTCCGCCAGGGTAAGTCAAACACCTCATCACTCTCAACTCACACACTCTCAAACCCATCACACACCCACAGGGATCTCACACCTCAAGGGACAACACCACTAACTCTCACACACACCCTCACATCTCCACCAGGCTCATATCCTCTGGAGCTCATGTCCTCATCCTGTCCATGGCTCCGCTCACCACACAAACATTCCACCCAGTGCCATGTGTCCTGCTCACACTCTCTCCATCTGTTTTCATGCAGGAGAAGCTGGTTCACATCAGCAGGGAGAGGTCCCAGACCGGGGGTAGATTGGCCCACATTAGGCCCCTCACTCACTTTGAGGAGTGTGTCATCGCGCTGACTGATGAGGATGTGGACCGTGCCTGTGGCAATGGTGAAGTCAATGGCGAACACCCATGTAAGGATCCTGCACTACATCATCCTTCTCTCAACACAACTGTGAGTGCTCCCTCTCCTGGTTTTGACTCTGCTGCCAAGCACTAATTATCTCTACTTTGGTTCACAGGGAGGTCTGCCAAGTGACCGACACCCTCAGCCAGTCAGTCTCTCAGCTCTGTCCACGTCCTCACCTCCAACCAAGAGGACATCTCCTCCATTGAAGAGCTGGAAATAAGCAGCCTGGAAGATCCATCACAGCCCTTACCCACAGCCTTCATCAGCGCACACCACAGTGTTAAAAGGCACTAAAGGAATGCAAGACTTTCTTTGTGGGAGAAGGCAGCTTCTGATTTAAGGGTAGCTGTTTGTTGTTTCCTTGATGTCTTTATTTGATGGTGTTTCCTGGACTGGAGGAAGGAGAGTAACATCTGTGGCTCACCATCATCTTCTCAAGGTCTATTAGGATTGGTCTACAAATGCTGGCCTAGCCAATGACGCTCACCTCCCATGTAAGGATTTAAAAAAAAACTTTGGAGACTCTTTTACAATTATACACAGGCCATATACCAGGAGGCAATTGAATTGAACTTGCTCAGGAGATATCTAATGGAAACATACCTGAGGTCCAGTTTCACACTTTGTGCGATTTACTGAAGTGAATGAAACATACAGTTGGGTTGAGAGAGGTGGTTTAAAATGGGTGGGTGATCAGATCTGTTTCCTGTCAGGCGGGTTAGTTTAAAACCCCCTTTCTTCCTGCGCACAGATTCAGCAACAGGTCCATCTATCAGGCAGTTAAAATAAAAAGCTCAACAACTTTTAGGTTTCATTCAAAAGGTCTTAGAATCTAAAGCAAAAGGCAACGGTGAGTCTATATAACACCTTAACAAGACCCCAGTTAGATTATTACATGCATAAGAACATAAGAAATAGGAGCAGGAGTAGTCCATTTGGCCCCTCGAGCCTGTGCCAACATTCAGTAAGATCATGGCTGATCTGAATGTGGCCTTAACTCCACTTTCCCTCATGACCCTTGACTCCCTTGTCAGTCAAAAATCTGTCTAATTCAGCCTTGAATACATTCAATGACCCTAGCCTTAACTGCTCTCTGTGGAAGAGAATTCCTAACACTAATGACCCTCTGAGAGAAGAAATTCCTCCTCATCTCCTCGTTAAATGGGAGACCCCTTATTTAGAAAATGTGCCTTCAAGATTCCCTAAAAGGGGGAAACATCTTCTCAGTATCTACCTTGTCAAGCTCCCTCAGAATCTGATATGTTTCAATGAGATCATCTCTCATTCTTCTAAACTCCAATGGGTATGGGCCCAACCTGCTCAACCTTTCCCCATAACACGAGGGATTAGCCAAGTGAATCTTGACTGAATTGCTTCCAATGCAAGTATATCCCTCCCTCAAGTAAGGTGCAGTGAGTCCAAGATAGTCCACATGAGCCACCTCCCAATCCACCTACTCGTCTCAGCCTTGCAGCCTTTCAATTCCCTTCTCTCTCGTGCATTCGACTAATTCCTGTTAGAAAACGTCAAAGCCAATTGCCTCAAGGTCTCAGTCAGCAATTCAACAAAGAAGAGTGGGAACCATTTGAAAATGTTTTACATCAGTAAATAAGCAACAGAAATAAAGTGCTGCTCAGCCAGCACACACATAACAATCTAATGATGAACAATAAGACAATGGGCTCTTCGAACCACGGGATCTTTTTCATACTCCATGGGATTTCAGTTTGAAGACCGATACCAGGGATCGAGATGATCAGGTACCCCACAGGACAGAATGATTCACGTGATGCTGTGGTGGCATAGATTATCCATGGGCACCAACCAGCCTCAGTAATGAAGAGGTGTCTATTGTGTTTTGCAGTATTTTCTACTTTGCTCAACTGGGATATTTCAGCATCTGTGCTGTAGAACGGCACATTGTAGCTCCCTACAGCCTCAGGAATATCTCAGAGAATAATGGTCTGGTTATGATTTAAAAATAAGAGTGATGTGGTATTAATTACTTGGAACGAACATCTGACTTTGGAACAATGGTTCCTAAAGCTCTGCCATACTGAGAATCTTCTCATTCTTTGACTTGGCCTGTAGCAGTGTGACTCATAGAGATAGATCGCTATTCTTAGAGAATGCAGAAGGAGGACATTTGGCCTGTCTCTCTGCAAAAGCAACTCGTCTAGTCCCATTCCCTCACCTTTTTCACGTAGCCCTGCAATTCTTTTTCTCTCCAGATCCATATCCAATTCTCATTTGTAGGTCACAGTTGAATCTGTCACCACCATCCTATCAGAGTGCATTCCAGATCCTAACCACTCGCTACATAAAAAAGGTTTCCCTCGTGTCACCATGGCTTCATTTGCCATTATTATGTTTGCATCATGTTAGTACCATGGTGGGCACTACCATAGATGGATGTTGGGCCTTTATCGTCTAGCTATTCCCAAGTTGACCAGTCTTGACAACTAGCTCAGGGTACAGTCTTTCTGTAAATTGTCCTTGCTCCTGGAATTATACTACTCCTCAATAACAACGGGACCTTTCTCACATCACGAACTGTTGAGGTCAAATAGTCACTTTTCACGACTGGAATTTCTATGGTTGAGTTAAGTGGGACCACACCAATGCAAAAACTAAAAGAGAAAACATTTTCTTACCCTCACATTAAGAATAAGTGAATATTCTGGAGTTTGGCATGTTTGCATTTGTGAGAATTCCTTTCTCAGCAGATGAACTAGATAGGGTTGAGTTCAGGATAGGGTAGATTACATACATATATATTTAAGAGCAAAATACTGCAGATGCTGGAAATCGGAAACAAAACCAGAAAATGCCGGAAAAACTCAGCAGGTCTAACAGCATCTGCGGAGAGAAAGACAGAGTCCATGTTTCGAGTGTGTCTGAAGAAGAGTCATACAGAGTCGACCCTGTCTTTCTCTCCACAGATGCTGTTAGACCAGTAGATTGCATACACTTTGTGGTAGGGTTAAGCTTGATGGGCCAAATGGCCCTTTCTATTTCCGTAATTCTAATTCCGCTTTCTTACATGTTTTATATCTGACTCATTGGTGCTACTATTTTCTATTAACTCTCAAGCCCTTTTTGTACTTCATGGTTTCATACAGAATAGCTCACAGTCTGCAGTGAGTCACAACAAAGAGTTGGCATTGTGCTTAAGATTCTAGACAGTTCTCAATCTCCGTATATTCAATATTACAAAACACTTGTGATTTCATTACAAGTTAAACTAATTTTTGTACTATTGCGTAAATGTATGACAGTGCTTCTTTCTCTCGACACCGACTACTTACATTTATATAGCACCTTTAATACAGTAGCATGTCCCAAAGCGCTTCACATGACCTTAATAAAACCAAAGCGTGACACTGAGTCACAGAAGGAGATATAAGGACAGGTGACTAAAATGGTCAGAGAGGTAGGTTTTAAGGGATGTGTTGAAGGGACATTGAGATGCAGAGAGTAGGGAGGGAATTTCAGCGGTTTGGGCCTGAGCTGCTGAAGGCATGACTGCCAAAGATTGGAAGTTGGGGATATCAAGATGCCAGAATTGGAGGAGTACAGAAATTTCACAAGATGGTAGACTGGGGGAGGTTACAGCTAGAGGGAAAGGTGAAACCATAGAGAGATTTGAAAATGTAGATGAAAATTGCCACAATACTGCAAGATTAATAAATTATTAATGAAAACATGAACGTTATGAACATTACATGTGTAACTGCCTAAGAATACAGTCCAGAGTGTGTTACTTTATCTAATAAAGAGAAACCTTGAGAATATTTCCCAGTCACTGCCGACAGATGGTAGTTATGATGGAAACAGGTGACACATCGATCAGTATTATTGTAAGGCTTGATTTAACAAACAGTATTTATTTTACTGAATGAACCATAGATTCTCTGCCTTAAAAGAAAATAATGACAATAAAAGGACTCAAGTCCTTCACTGTGACAAGAAGATCCAGCGTTATCTGCCAATTTTAGCTCAGCTTATCCTCTTAAGGATCAGAGTGCATTTACTCCATAATACATGGTACAAGAAAGACCCACAGGACTAATCCTCAGGAGCTTACTGCAAACCTCAGCTCCATTATTCAATCAGTCTGTATCGAAGTGACCACAGTTCAGTGAACCAAGAATCAGAATGAAATAATTAAGCGTGCTGGTCCTACACATGGGAACCAAACAAGAGAAGTTCCAATTTATCACATTACAGAACTGCATCAATGTTTAATGTGGGTCATTGGTGGGACTGCCACCATAAACAGACTTCAAAACTAGATAGGTAAGGTCTGGTAAACAGGACTTTGTGACTAGCCAATCTCCCTGTCAAACGTAGAAAGAAATCCTGGAATGACACTGGGATGGAACACTTAATGCATTTCTCTGAAGATCCTTTTTTGCACTCATTTGGCAATGATGTCACACTAGGTGGGCTAATGCCTCAACTCAGATGGAGTCAACTGAGTTGTGTATGCTATGTGATCAAATGCTAGCACCCCACAACAACCTGCATTTGTACAGCTACATTACAACAGTGAGCACACTGCAAAAGTACTTCACTGGCTGTAGAAACCTAAACAGTTTACAGCAGAAGAGGAGGTCATTCAGCCTATTGTGCCTGTACCAGCTGAAAAGAGCTATCTAGCCTAAACCCACCTTTGAGCTGTTGGCCTGTAACCCTGTAGGTTACAGGACTTTATGCCCAAGTGTTTTTTTTTTAAGTATGATGAGGGTTTCTGTTCCTCCCATCCTCAGGCAGTGAATTCCAGACCCCCATCCTCTGGCTGAATCCTCAATCCCCTTCTAATCTTTCTGTCAATTGCTTTAAATCTATGTCCCCTGGTTATTTACCCTGGCTGAAGGGTCTAGAACACAGGGGCAACCTCAGGATAAGGGGCCAATCATTTATGACTGAGATGAGAAGAATTTGTGGTACCCCAGGAGCTTGCGAATCCTCAATCGTTGAATATATTTAAGCCTGAGATAAGACAGACTTTTAGTCTCCCAGGGAAGTCAATGGATATGGGGAGTGGGCAGGAACGAGGAGTCAAGACAAAAGATCAGCTATGATGGTATTCAATGGTGGAGCAGGCTTCAGGAGCCATGTGGTCTACTTCTGCTCCTATTTCTTACGCTATTATATTCTTATAAAAATATACGTTTGTGAGCTTACCACACACAATTCTGCTAATTATTCTTTTGGGTACTTCAGCTGAAGTAAGGTTGACTTTAGGTACATGCATAAATATGCGATCATATCTGCAGTGGCTCAATTGCCACATTCCTAACTTCAGGTAGCGCATTTAAATTACCAGGATTTATTAAAATATCAACTAAATGGGGTATATTGAGTATAAAGCAATGAACTGAAATGTTCAATATGAATTTATATTTTAGACACCTTTCTTAAAATAACGTGCATTTGAAGTGAAAGAGATTTTAAAAAAGCGCATTTCAATTTCACATGTTAATTTTGCTTTTAAATATTAGCTCCGTTCCAGAGAAGCCTGGTTAATTAAGCTGCTCAAATTGGCTCCTACTTTAAATTTCATCCGATGAGTGGCTCAGCATCACACTTTATTATTTAAAGCTCTTAACTCTTGCTTCCACCATTTCTCTTGGCATCACAGTCCAGTTGAAGCAGTAAGCAGCAGGACGTGCACATGCAGTGAGCAGGAAAAAATAAGAGGAGTGCTAGTCACCCAGAAGATTACTGCTCATCCAGCTGAGCTACAGGCAAGTAAAGAAAAGGCTGCATGTACTTGTATGGCCGTAAGACTCACATCAGTGTTTATTGTTACAAACCTTGGCCAGACCCCAGGAAGTGGGGGGAAGATCGATCCTGTTAGAGACCGCTCATTTTTTTGTTTAAAGTAAATAAAGGTTGAGATTCAAGACACCTGCTTTTCGAATAAAACCACAAGATTTCATGGGTTTTGAACAAGCAAAAATAAACTTTACTCTACAAGGTCAGAAAGATAAAATGAGTTACAATGCCTATCTTATACTCTTAACATTCAGGGTAAGTGTGAGGTACATGTGAATTAACAAACATGTGACCAAACACACCACACAGAGCAAATGACAGACGCAACCGGTGGATTTCTCAAGAACCCACCCAGATGTTGGTATTCACGGTAACTTACACAATCTCTTTAAACTCTTGTCTTCTTCACAAGGGATTCCAGTTCTGTACTTTCAAAGGCCTAGCCTCAGAACTCCCTCAAAATCAATCTGACTTGGACTACCTCAACTACTGCTTGCTTCCCAGGGTTTCAATCACATATCCTGAGACCATATTCCCCCGGATTCCTGAGTCTGCACTCCGTCCTTTAATTATTGGTGTAATTTCAGATCTCCGGTGCTTCTCCCAAGCCCTCCCTATCTGGAGCCCGCCAACTCAACCCCTCAAAGCTGACAACAGCACTTCGGCTGGGTGGAACTAGCCATCTTCTTTTTCGACTGCCCCTGACTAACTCTAGACTGGCTAAAATTGACTGACCTTTGAACTGCTGTTCACTGACCCTTGAACTGATCTGGGGAACCTATCAATGCACTCCCAGTTTAACAGCATTGGAAAATACTGTACCTTACAATCTCCACAGGGGCACACACAGATCAATGGATTTCATAACACTATGAAGTAAGGACAGCAGACGAGTGTAACATTTTTGTTCTTTATTACAACAGATTCCCCGCCCCTTCAGTTCATGATTTCAAATGGATTCCATGGATTCTCCCTGTGACCTGGAGTGTGTCTTTATAACAACATCATCATGCATTTATATGCTACCCTTGAACCGCAGTAAAGGAAGTTGCAAGATGCTTCACAGGAGCGATAATTCAAACAGAAGCACCAAGAAGCACTAGGAAATATTAGGACAGGTGACCAAAGGTGCATTAATGAGCGAGTTAAAGGAAGAGAGAGCGATGGTGAGAGGGAAAGGGTTAGGGAGGGAATTCCAGAGTTAGGGCTAAAGCAGCTGAAAGGCATGGGCATCAATGATGGAGTGAGGAGAATCAGGGATGTACAAGAGGCTACAATTGGAGGAGTGAAGAGATCTCGAAGGGTTGAGGCTGGAGAAGGTTACAGAGATGGGGAGGCGCAAAACCATGGGGAGGTTTGAAAACAAGGATGATAAGTTTAAAATTGAGGCTTTACCAGACTGCTCATAAAGAGAAAGCAGTGATAAACGGAAAGAGAAAAGAAAGAATCACATTTATGACCACCATTCATCTCAAAATGCTTTAGAGCCAATTAAACACTTCTGAAAGCAATCATTGTTGTAACGTAGGGAATACAGAAGTCAATGTATGAGCAACAAACCTACAAACAGTAACGTGATCATGACCAGATAATCTGTTTTCTCATGATGTTAGTTGAGGGATAAATATTGACCAGGACGCTGGGGTGAATTCCTCTGTTCTTCTTCAAAATAGTGTCATAGAATCTTTCACATCTGTGCAAGCAGGCAGATATGGGACCTTGGCTTAACATCTGAAAGATGGCACCTCCATCAGTGCAGCACTCCCTGAGTGTCAGCCTTGATCTTTTTGCTCAATTCCTGAAGTGGCACTTGAACCCAGAATCTTACACTGAGAGGTGAGAATGCTACCAACTGAACCACATCAGATACACACTGATGTGTGAATGTGACTTGTCACTTTATTGCTTGCACATCTGTCTACTTGGATAACTTTTAGTGAGCTGTGAGATCAAACTCAGTTCTTTTGTTTTTGCTATTTTGGCTTGCTGGCTACATGGTCGTCCTCTATTTCAGAAGGTGATGGAGTAAACATTCCATTAAACTGTAGCTCAGGCTGCAAAGTGCAACTAGATTTTATAAACAGTAAGCGGGCAGAAGAATGGACAAACTGTCAATTTACAGTGGATAAAGCTTAGGCATCCCTCACTTGAAAACAAAAAAGTGAATAAATAGTATTCTCTCCTGTGTTAAATTGCAGACCAAAATGCTCTTCACATTGAGGTAGACCTTGGTTTTGTGCACTAGTGTGAAGCAGATGATAGCAAACCACCAGCCCATTCTACATCTCCCGTTATCCTCTCATGAATCCCTTCATCGAACTGAAATGTTAACTCTGTTTCTCTCTCCACAGATGCTGCCAGACCTGCTGAGTAACTCCAGCTCTTTTATTTTAGATTTCCAGCATTAGCAGCATTATTGCATTGGAAGTGCTGGCTCCAGTGACTGTGTAGTGGTGGGGAAGGGATCCGCACCCAGTGCCTTTCAGCGGCAACTGCCAGCCAGAATCCGTTTCAAGATGGTCATTCCGATCCATCTACCAACTGAAAAGGTCGGTGGATGTGGAATACCTCAAAGAGGTAGAGGAATATGACAAAAGGTAGTGATGAAAAAGCTTTCATTTTCTTTGATGAATGCTAACATCTGGGGGCTTGTGCCAAGATTGGGAGAGCTGTCTAGTCAAACAACAGCCTGGTATAGTCATAATTATGGAATTATAACTTACCAGTAATGGCCGGGATCTTCTGACCCTGCTGGGGCAGGACCCACCGCAGGAGATTCGGTGGCATGCAGGGCCGCAAAATCACGCTCAATGTCCCAGACACTGCCACCACCATCCCTGGGTATGTCCTGTCCCACCAGTCGGACAGGCCCACCAGTGGTATACTGTTGGGGTGGAGTTTGCCCTGGAAGCTCTCAATCTTGACCCCGGATCGAACCCATGAAGTCTCATAACACCAGGCCAGACATGGGCAAGGAAACCCCTCAGCTGTGTTTGTCAGTGCTTCCTCCATGCTGAGCACCACCTGGAGGAAGCACTGAGGGTGGCAAGGGCACAGAATGTACTCTGGGTGGGGAACTTCAATGACCATCACCAAGAGTGGCTCGGTAGCACCAACGCGGACCGAGCTGGGCATAGCTGATAGGCTGGGTCTGCGGCAAGTGGCGAGGGAACCAACAGGAAGGGAAAATCTTACTTGACCCCATCCTCACCAATCTACTTGCCCCAGATGGCCTAGTCATCGACGCCCACATCCCTGAAAGAATAAATTTTTTCAAATGCAGTTGTTGAGTAATAGGGACTTAATAGTTTGTTTATCTACTGAGTACCAGCGGGTTGCTTGCCTGGTTCATAGGCCTGATTAAGAAAGAAGGGTGAGGGCTGAATTTTCACTACAGAGATGGACAACAGGAACTGAGTTTGTTTTTGGTTCAGAAACGCGCATCCAGGGCAAAATTTTCATTATTTTCATTTTCATAATTAAGGGGTAAGCCCTTAATTGGCACGGATATGGGCCCCTGTCTAATTAAGGACGGCAGGTGAGCTCTTGAAGCTAGAGGGTCAGTCAAGAAGATGTCCTCTTAGCCCCTTTTTTAAAAAATAATTAAACAAAAAGCTGAAAAATGTGGGGTTGGGGACGAGGAATCCCTCTACAGGAAGGCCTTTGGCTGCACCCACACCCTGGCAGGCAGGGAGAGCCTATCAGCCAGTCTGGGGAGCGCTGGTATCCCAACCTGCCTCTGGGCACCCGCCGCAAGGCAGTCGGTCTGTTCCCCATCGTGTTGGGAAACTGGAGGCTGACTGCAAAATCCCAGTCGGCCTCCTAGCCTTACCCTGGATGAGGCTCCTGCCCATTTCATGCCAGTCGATGCCAGTATTTCCGGGGCTTCTACCCGCCTCCATTTCCTATACTTCAGGGCGGAAGGGTGAGGCGGGTGGGGGGGGGGGGGGGGTGTGGATATGAAATTTCAGCCCATAATCCTCTCAAGAAAGAGATTGGAAAGCAAACAATGCTGGTTGCTGTGGCTCGTTTTAAAAATAAACAAAATGCTTTAATCCCTGCCCCTAAAAAGTGTTGTTTTGATCTGGTTCTTTCATCGTATTGTGTCATTCTGTAGTTTTAATGTACGGCCCAACATGGGACTTGCTGCACTGTTGACCTGAACACCATGGTTACTGAGGTGAATCAATTATGTTCCCATAATTCTTCACTCCACTGATCATGTTAAGTGGAAACTGTCCCATTATAGCACACTCTCAAACCACAGAAGAGTGTCCTCATTCCGCCTCAATCAATTTGCTTTCTCATGAGGAAGATATCAGAAAGATGAACTTAACACTCAAGGCTCAATTACTTGTTTACCATAATTCATTTTGAGGTGCCAACCACACGTGTCAGCAAGAGTTCATGGCTTTTATCCATATTCTCTGGCGCCTGAACTAATTCAATCTAAACTTAATAACGAGAACTTTCCTTTTAAACTAAACACCCAGGAGCATACATATGGCTGGGACTTTGAGGCTGACATTGAAGGAAAATTTCAATCTAACTTCATCATTTCTCCCCCAATTTGGCTTACATAAGTTCCACTCCTGACCTTACACTCAGGTAAACACAGTTGTAGTGGCAATCTCAAGGGATGCACTTACACAAATACTGTAGAAAAAAATAATATCTGGTCATTATCACATTGGTATTAGTGGGAGATTGCTGCGCGCAGATTGGCTGTCATGTTTCTTACAGCGCGGTAGTAATTACATCTCAAAGCAAAATTGACTTCATTGACTGCAAAGTCTCCTAGGGTGGACTGAGACCATGAAAGGCACTATAGAAATGCAAGTCTTTCCTTACTTTCATGTTAGTGCAGAAGCGGTTTTACGTCAGTTTGATTCTGTCCTCATACTATAAATACATGCAGAAAATATACTTGGAGTGACCTTGGAGTAAAGAGGTGTGAGTCTCCTGGGGATGGACTCTCACAGGACGTAATATCTCACTCCACTTCAGTCAGTGCCTGATTTACACTGTACATGCTCTTTGTCAGGACAAAGCTGCAACCTCTTCACACCATTGTTAGACTTGTAGTATAAGTGCATCTGATGACTCTACTCATTTAAGAGGTCCAGATTGTAATTAACCGCACTTCTTTCAGACCCGCTTGCTTCTGAACCTGGCAGCGCCTCAATTTTAAAATTCTTATTCCTGTTTTCAAACTTCTCCATGGCTTCAGCCCTCCCAGCAACCTCCTCCAACCCTACAATGCTCCAAGATTTCAGCGATCCTCCAATTCCAGTCACTGTACCCTCCCTGATTTTCATCATTGGAAGCCCTTATTGGAAACCATTCCAACAAATGCCAAACTGTGGCACTCACTCTCTGTCTTGCCGCATCTCTCTCCTCCTTTAAGACACTCCTTAAAATGAACCTCTTTGACCAAGCTTTTGGTCTCATGTCCTAATACTTCTTTATTCTGCTCAGTGTCAAATTTTGTTTGCTGGTGCTCCCATGAAGTGCAATGAAATGTTCAATTGTGTTTAAGGTGCTACATAAATGCAAGTTGTTGTATCCTGTGACTTAATCCTAATCTAGAGATAACAGTGATTGCTATTTGAATTAACTAGTTTAGCCAGTCAATTATTAATGCTAATTCACAAAGAAACGTTGAATCTCTTTAATGATCTCTATGATGATTTAGATTTACGCCCCCACTAATACCTCCAAGTCTACAATTTAAGTAAAAAAAAAGGATAAAATTAAATGTGATTAAAATGGAAGATTAGTTTAAAATTAAGACAAGACAGGTAATTTTATGAGTTTGCACTTCTGAACACCAAATTTCTGTCGTTTATTGCAAGCAGCCAGGATGCTAATTCAAGATGTGTAAAAGTGGAAAACTACCCTTGGAAATTTCTTCCAAAGACTTTGGCCAGGATTCTACTGCCCGGCTGCAGTGTGTCTCCCCACAGTGGATATGGCGATCCATTTAAATCTCCATTCTGCTTGGCGGGACCATAATATCACGCCAGGTAGGAGGGGCCATAGAATCCTGGCCTTTAAGTAAAATAAGGCACAGTTTTCAAGGTCCAGACTAAAACTGAGATTATGGTAATTACAATGATTAAAATAGCTCTGCCACATCACTAAAGAGACTGCAATATAAGTGGGGGCATCACACCACATGGAACAGGAGACATACAAGGACTGCAGAGAGGAGCCTTGCCATTTATCACCAGCTGTACTTGTGTAAGATGTAAGACAAATGAATGCTGACTGCTCTGTCACCAGTACAGCCCACTGCTCTCTCAAATATTGACCTGTCTGCTGTGGTGTACTCTCAATTTTTGCAGTTGATAGCACATACTTGTCTCTCAATCTTTTCAACTTATGGGCACACAGGAAAAAATAAAAACATGAAAGCCAGAACGAATTATAGAATTTTTAACTATAATAAAGGTGTCGTACAAACGCCGGTCAAAGGATAGAGGGAAGGTTCAATAATTTTCTGCTTTCTTTCGAATTTTAAATGCGATGGTCTGCATGAAGCTGGTTTCTCTCTCTCTCTCTCTCACCTTCTGTTTATGTGTGAGATCACAAGCTTAGGTCAAAGTCTGACAATCCAACATCTGGTGCCCAAGGGAGACTTGATGGGATAGAGTAGAGGCTTCTGCTGACAGCTGAGCCACAGAGGAGATTAGGTTTGGAAAGGAAAGCATAGAGGAAAGAGTGAGAGTGACCCTTTGAGGTTTCAACAGCGTCTCTCCACAAGCACAGGCAGGAGAGTTCCCAATTTATTTAAAGAACATTGCCAATTAAAAAAAACACCAACAGGAACCGGGGATGACAAGGCAACACAATGCATTAGAGCTTGGCAGGGTGGTAGATGGGCTATTGCCTGCAAAGTGCTACTATGGAGAACAACAGGCAAATGTCAGAGAGCAGAGGTCAAGGTTGGTAACTTGGCATGATCGGCGTTCTTGGGATAGATCTGCAGTCTTGGATGGGGCCTGACCAGGAATATAAAGAAAATACAAAAATCTTAACCCCCTTGCTGAAGGCACGGCCATCAATGGTGGAAATGGAGATGTGCGAGACACCAGAACTGGAGAAGCGCCGGTACTTTGTGGAATCCGAATTTCCTACACCAACCAGCCAGCGCAGGGTACTTAGGATGTGGCCGAGAAACTTCCTTATCCTGACCTGCAGAGTCCCTCCTGATTCATTTCTTAAAACTGATTTCAGCTACCGCTGCCGAGCCTGAAGGACTATGATTGGTGGATTTTTAAAATGCTCTTTGATGGCATGTGGGCATCGCTAGCATTTGTTGCCCATCCCTAATTTTTCTTGAACTGAGTGGCTTGCTAGGCCCATATCAAAGAGTAGACAAGAGGCAGCCACATTTTTGTGGGTCTGGAGTCACATGTAGGCCAGACCAGCTAAGTAAGGATAAAAACAAAAAAACTGCAGATGCTGGAAACCCAAAACAAAAACAGAATTACCTGGAAAAACACAGCAGGTCAGGCAGCATCGACAGAGAAGAAAAGAGTTGACGTTTTGAGTCCTCATGACCCTTCAACAGAACTGAGTGAATATTAGGAGAGGGGTGAAATATAAGCTGGTTTAAGGTGGGGGGGGGGTGGGAGTTGGGGAGAGAAGTTGGGGGTGGGGGGTGGTGGTGCGGTGTGGTTGTAGGGACAAGCAAGCAGTGATAGGAGCAGATAATCAAAAGATGTCACAGACAGAAGAACAAAGAGGTGTTGAAGGTGGTGATATTATCTAAATGAATGTGCTAATTAAGAATGGATGGCAGGACACTCAAGGTACAGCTGTAGTGGGGTGGGGTGGAAAGACTAACAGGGCATAAAAGGTATAGATTTAAAAATAATGGAAATAGGTGGGAAAAGAAAAATCTATATAAATTATTGGAAAAAACACAGTGGTTGACAGGGCCCTTAACCGTGCCGGCCCATCTCTCGCGCATCTGCCCTCACGCCTTCTCCTCCCTCCCAGAAACATGATAGGGTCCCCCTTGTCTTCACTTATCACCCCACCAGCCTCCGCATTCAAAGGATCATCCTTTGTCATTTCTGCCTACTCCAGCATGATGTCACCACCAAACACACCTTCCCTTCAGCACCCCTGGCGGCATTCCGCAGGGATCGTTCCCTCTGGGACACCCTGGTCCATTCCTCCATCATCCTTACACCTCAACCCCCTCCCACGGCACCTTCCAATGCAACCGCAGGAGGTGCAACACCTGCCCCTTTACTTCCCCTCTCCTCACCGTCCAAGGGCTCAAACACTCCTTTCAAGTGAAGCAGCATTTCACTTGCACTGCCCTCAATTTCGTCTGCTGCATTCGTTGCTCCCAATGCGGTTTCCTCTATATTGGAGAGACCAAACGCAGACTGGGTGACCGCTTTGCAGAACACCTTCGGTCTGTCCGCAAGCATTACCCAGACCTCCCTGTCGCTGGAGGGAAGAAGGAGGACATGTCAGAGGAACTGTTTTTGAAAGTGGCATCATCAGAACAGATGCAACGGAGGCGAAGGAACTGAGAGAATGGGATGGAGTCCTTACAGGAAGTGGGGTGTGAGGAGCTGTAGTCGAGGTGACTGTGGGAGTAGGTAGTCTTGTAATGGATATTGGTGGACAGTCTATTGCCAGAAATTGAGACAGCGAGGTCAAGGAAGGGAAGGGAAGTGTCAGAGATGGACCATGTTTTCACAAGGGCGCAAACACTCCTTTCAAGTGAAGCAGCATTTCATTTACACTTCCCTCAATTTAGTCTACTGCATTTGTTGCTCCCCATGTGGTTTCCTCTACATTGGAGAGACCAAACGCAGAGTGGGTGATCGCTTTGCGGAACACCTTCGGTCTGTCCGCAAGCATTACCCAGACCTCCCTGTCACTTGCCATTTCAACACTCCACCCTGCTCTCATGCTCACATGTCCATCCTTGGCCTGCTGCATTGTTCCAGTGAAGCTCAACGCAAACTGGAGGAACAGCACCTCATCTTCCAACTAGGCACTTTGCAGCCTTCCAGACTGAATATTGAGTTTAACAATTTTAGATCCTGAACGCTCTCCTCCATCCCCACCCCCTTTCCGATCCCACCCCCCCACTTTTTTTTCCAATAATTTATATAGATTTTTCTTTTCCCACCTATTTCCATTATTTTTAAATGTATTTCCATCCATTGTTTTATCTCTACCTTTTAGCCTTTTTTGATTCCTTCACCCCACCCCACCCCCACTAGGGCTATCTGTACCTTGCTTGTCCTGCTTTCTACCCTTAATTAGCACATTCCTCAGATAACATCACCACCTTCAACACCTCTTTGTCCTTTTGTCTGTGACATCTTTTGGTTATTTCCACCAATCACTGGCCCTCTATCCAGCTCTACTTGCCCCACCCCCCCCTTAAACCAGCTTATATTTCACCTCTCTTCTATTTTTACTTAGTACTGTTGAAGGGTCATTCGGACTCGAAACATTAACTGTGTTCCTCTCTGCAGATGCTGCCAGACCTGCTGAGTTTTTCCAGGTATTTTTGTTTTTGTTTTGGATTTCCAGCATCCGCAGTTTTTTGCTTTATACTTCCATTGATTTTGGTTGGGAAGCAGTCTTTTTGTATAGATCAGCCATCAGCTCTCTCAGCTCTCTCCCCAGGGAACATGCGAACTTTAAAGTGCTTCCAAGATTTCAAGTTAAAACGAACCAAGTACATCAAAACAAAGCTCCCCCAGTGTTTCTTGGGAAGTGAGTAACCATGTTATATTTGAAAAGTAAAGACATTAAAGCGACAAGATTAACCAATGAAAAGTCTATAGGAAAAATAATCAACATTCTCAGGTCCTCGGGAATGGGGACCCATCTCTTAACAAAGGCAGTATCACCTGATGGAACAGGAAACAGATCAGAGTGCAGGGGTGGGATGAACACCCCCCCCCCCACCCTTTTACACCACAGCCTGGTGTCTCTGACACCATCTGTGGACTGGACTGTTTGCAGGTGTAGTTTACCTGGAACTTTCATTTCTTGTTTTGTTCATTCACAGAATGTAGACGCTGCTGGCTAGGCCAGCATTTGTCACCCATCCCTCATTGCCCTTGAGAAGGTGGTGGTGAGCTGCCTTCTTGAATCGCTGCAGTCCATGTGGTGTAGGTACACCCACAGTGCTGTTATATAGGGAGTTCCAGGATTTTGACCCAGCGACAGCGAAGGAATATATTCCAAGTCAGAATGGCGTGTGGCTTGGAGGGGAACTTGAAGGTGGGGGTGTTCCCATGCATCTGCTGCCCTTGTCCTTTTCAAGAGGTCTTGGGTTTAAAATGTGTTGTTGAAGGAGCCTTGGTGATTTGTTGCTGTGCAGCTTGTAGATGGTACACACTGCTACCACGGTGATGGAGGGAACAAATGTTTAAGGTGCCAGATGGGGTGCCAATCAAGTGGGCTGCTTTGTCCTAGATGGTGTTGAGCTTCTTGAGTGTTGTTGGAGCTGCACTCATCCTGGCAAGGAGAAGTGGTAATGTCCCTAGACTAGTAAACCAGGGGCCCAGCTAATCCTCTGGGGACATAGATTTGAATCCTGTCATGGCAGCTGATGGAATTTAAAGTCAATTGATAAATCAGAAATAATGAAGCTAGTGTCAGTAATGGTAACCATGACAACAATCATTGATTGTGATTAAAAACCCACTTGGTTCATTAGAATGCTCTTTAAGAAGGAAATCTGCCATCTTTACCTGGTCTGGCCTACATGTGATGCCTGACTGACAGCAATTTGGTCAGCTTGTAACTGGCCACTCAGTTCTAGGGCAATTAGGGATGGGCAATAAATACTGGCCTTGCCAGAGATGCCCACATCCCATAAAAGAGCAAATTTTTAAAAAGTAGAGAGTATTCCATCACACTTCTGACTTGTGCCTTGTAGATGGTGGACAGGCTTTAGGAAGACAGGTGATGAGTTACTTACCAAAGAATTCACAGCCTCTGTAGCCACAGTGTTTACGTAGCTTGTCCAGTTCAGTTTCAGGTAAATGGAAACCCCAAGGATGTTGATAGTGGGGGATTCAGTGATGGCAATGCCATTGAATGTCAAGGGGCGATGGTTAGATTCTCTCTTGTTGGAGATGGTCATTGCCTGGCACTTGCGTGGTGTGAATGTTACTTGCCATTTGTCAGCCTAAGCCTGGATATTGTCCAGATCTTGCTGCATTTGGATATGGGCTACTTCAGTATCTGAGGAATGGTAGCGAATGATGCTGAACATTGTACAATCATCAGCGAACATCCCCACTTCTGACCTTATGATGGAAGGAAGGTCATTGATGAAGCAGCTAATGATGACTGGGCCAAGGACACTACCCTGAGGAACTCCTGCAGTGATGTCCTGGGACCGAGATGATTGACCTCCAATAACCACAACCGTCTTCCTTTGTGCTAGGTATGACTCCAACCAGTGGAGAGCTTTCCCCTGATACCTATTGACTTCAATTTTGCTAGGGCTCCTTAATTCTCAGTCAAATGCTGCCTTGATATAAAGGACAGTCACTCTCACCTCGCCTCCTGAGGTCAGCTGCTTTATCCATATTTGGACCAAGGCTGTAATGAGGTCAGGAGCTGAGTGGCCCTGGTAGAAACCAAACTGAGCATCAGTGAGCAGGTTATTGCTGAGTAAGTGCCGCTTGATAGCAATGTCAATGACACCTTCTATCACTTTGCTCATGATCAAGAGTAGGCTGATGGAGCAGTAATTGGCCGGGTTGGATTTGTCCTGCTTTTTGTGTACAGGACATACCTGGGCAATTTTCCACATAGCCGGGTAGGTGCCAATGTTGCAGCTGTACTGGAAGAGCTTGGCTAAGGACATGGATAATTCTGGTACAGCTATTGATTATTGATTGTCTACAGCTCGACATGGGCCTCTGCCACAGGATATTTTCACAAGGGCTCCTCAATTTGGGAACAACACACTGATACTGAGAGATGATCTGATCATGGTGTTTAAAATCTTCAAAGGATTTGGAGGCCCCAGAAAAGGATGGGATCACCAAACACCAGGCTCACCTTGATGAGATGAAAGTTATGGAAGCTGAGATTTTCACTTGGTTATTAATGCTGGGCTATGTACTGAGATTCTGAAGATCAGCCATGGTCATAGTGGCCCTTGAACAGGCAAAGGCCTAAAGGCACCAGCAATTGGAGACCTAATCAGCCTGTTGAGCTGCTCGAGAAACATGGTGGAGAGAGTCATCACATACCATCCCTAACATCAGAGGACGTGGTCATCTTCAACTCAAGCCAAACAGTGTTCAAGAGGGCATGATGGACCAATGATAATTTGATGTGACTATCAGGTGTTGAAATAAACCCTGGCAAGGCTGCAAAGCAAAAGTGACCACATTCCGTCCAATGCCCAGCTTCATTGACTTCAATCGAATTGAACGCTTGATGTGTTATATATGTACATATATATATATATTTATCTGTTCATGGGATGTGGGCGTTGTTGGCAAGGCCAGCATTTGTTGCCCATCCCTAATTGCCCTTTAGAAGGTGGTGGTGAGCCGCCTTCTTGAACCATTGTAGTGTGGTGTAGGTACAACCACAGTCCTGTAAGGGAGGGTGTTCCAGGATTTTGACTCAGCGACAGTGAAATAATGGTGATATAGTTCCAGGTTTGCTTAGAGGGAAATGTATTGCTTAAAGGGAAACTTTCAGATGGTGGTGTTCAATCTGTTTGCTGCCCTTGTCCTTCTATGTGGTAGAGCCTTGGTTTTGGACAGTGCTGTTGATGGAGCCTTGGTGAGTTGCTGCAGTGCATCTTGTATATGGTACACAATTGTTGCCACTGGTGGTAGTGGGAGTGAATGTTGAATGTGGTGGATGGGGTGCCGATTGAGCAGGCTACTTTGTCCTGGATGGTGTTGAGCTCCTTGAGTGTTGTTGGAGCTGCACCCACCCAGGCAAGTGGAGATTATTCCATCACACTCCTGACTTGTGCCTTGAAGATGGTGGACAGGTGGTGAGTAACTATCAAAAGAGTTTTCAGTCTCTGAACTGCTTTTCTAGCTGCAGTATTTATACAACTGGAAACTCAACATTTTCTGATTTTTGTTTAAGATTTGCAGCAGACAAAGGAACCCTGCTTTGAAATTTATATAGTTGGCCCACTTACGTTTCTGCTCAATGGTAGCTCCCAGGATGTTGATGGTGGTGGATTCAGCAATTGGTAATGGAAGGTGGTTAGATGCTCTCTTGCTGGGGGTGATCATTGCCCGGCACTTGTGTGACATGAATGTTATTTGTCACTTATTAGCCCAAGCCTGAATGTTGTCCAGGTCAGCAAATGTAAGTCTGCCTGATAGATGTTCCTCCGCAGTCCAATTTCAGCCCCTCAGAGTCTCAGCAAGAATGAAGGTGGATTGGCAATTTTACTGGACATGGAAAAAACTCTTGACAATGTTTGATACAATAAACCATTATATAGCATCTCCTAGCTTGATATTCTCAATGAGTTGATTTGATGCATATTGCATTTCCTGCCAGGGTGTTCAAACAGTTTTGTTTGGACCAGCATTTTCCATCACATTTTTCCCAATGGCAGGATTTTCCCAGGGTTTGCTTCTGAGCCCAGTTCTGTCGTCCATTTATGCCAGTAACCTTTCAACACCACAGCAAGGTCTGGGACCTAGTCAGGATTTGCACCATTTGGGTTTCCACCCTGAGCTCAGGGGAATCATCAGAAAAGCTCCAGGGATGCTTTATCTTGCTAATCTCCTCCAACCCTACAACACTTTGAAATATCTGCACTCCTCCAAATCTGAGTATCCCTGATTTTAATCTCATCGCCGTTGACGACTTTCAGCTGCCTCAACCCTAAGTTCTGGAATTCCCTCCCTAAACCTTTCTCCCTGTCTACTGCTTTCGTCCTTGAAGACATTCCCTAAAACCCAGCTCTTTGACCAATCTTTTAGCCATTTGACCTTTAATCTGTGGCTCAGTGCCATATTTTGTTTGATACCGTTCCCATGAAGCATCTTGGGATGTTTTACAACAAAAAAAGGCCCTACATAAATGCAAGTTGCTGTTGCTGGATAATTTGGAGGAATGGGGCATGCCGATGTGGAACTCAGACAGTGTGTGTCATTGTACAAAAAACACAAGGAACAGAATAAGAAAACTGAGCTGGCGTCAAAACCAATCAAGATCAGCAGACATTCGAAGTCCCTGGGCAGAACTTTGCACAGGCACAAGGCTTAGATAGGGCATATCAAAGACATTACCTCCTGGATACCAGCCAGGCTGGGCTAATTGTAATCCTTCTCCAGAAAGAAACACAGAGTCTGACATAACACCCTTCAGATAAAACAGGTTTGCAACCATGGAATATGGCTAAACAACCCGGTGCACAACAAGTTAGCTACAGACCTCAAACACACCAGGACCGAGCAGTAAGAACAGCAAAACACCTATCGCACTTTATCTGCTCAACAAATTGTCCATCCATTAATGACTGGCTTGGGAGCAATTGGGACAAAATGCTGGTAGCAGCTTGTCTGCCCACATTCTCAATCTAGCTGCCCACACAGCTATAGAGTAAAGGGTTAATGGTTATGCTAATTAGACAATGGGCGGGGTTTTCCGCACCCACCCGCTGCTGGGATCTTCCGGTCCCGCCGCAAGTCTTCTGGCTGCTGGCACCGCCTCGCCCAGGGCGGGTCCCACCCCTGACAGGGCCGGGCATTCCCGGCCAATGATGTTAACGATGATGTGAGCTTGGCACCGGGGACAGATGACCAAGAGACTCCAAGGGAGCAAGACACAGGACAGCCAGGCCGGAATTTTCCGGCCCCGTTGGCTTCGGGTGTCATGGCGGATGTGAAGGTGGGGGGTGGGTGGGGAAGCAATATGGCGAGAAGGCCAAAAATCGGTTCCAAGCCATCGTGAATCCGGTTGGCAGTTGTTGGTTTTGCCCATTAATGGCGGGGGCACGTTTCCCACTGCTGCATGTCGGGACACTAACTTCAATACTTCAGCATCCGGGCAACACTCGGAGTCATCAGTGTCAGGCTTCACAGGCAGCACCGCATCACTTTTAGGGGGATTCACGGGCAGGTCTCTACCTACCAGACCAGCCATAAGGTGGGGATAGCTTCTCAATGGCTGCAGGGCTAGGGCTTGCTTGGGGAAGGGGGAGAAGTGGCCTCAGGCAAGAGAAGAGGCTGCTGGGCGAGGGCTGTACTGGAAAAGGGGGGTATGCCAGGGCGTGTGTGTGTTGGGGGTGGGGGGCACATGTTGACCTGTGCAAGTGGCTTCAAGATGGTGAAGATGGGGGAGACAGTCTCCAGAGGAAATGAGGCCAGACGGAGATGTGAGGGTATGTGTGAGAGAGTAAGTGGTGACGTCTCTTGAGCTGACAGTGAGTGCGATGCCAGTAAGTGTGTGGATGGGCTTGAGTGTGTGAGTTTAGAGTGATGAGATGGTTTCCTTACCATTCTGGCACAGTTGAGATCATTCAATCATTTTCTGCACTGGATGGCTGACCTCTTGTGTGCAGCATGGCACTGACCGCCTCAGCCACCACCTCTCAAGACACTAATAGGCGTCCTGCGGCCAGAGCAGAGGTAGAGGACATCACGGCGGACCTCCTCAGTGTCCAGAAAGCGTCCCAGGGATGAGTCACTGAATCAGGGGTCCACACTCTTCTTGGCTTTTGGGGCCATGTCTTCACCAGAGCCGTCCTGGGCTGCAAGTATTGAGAAGTGCACGCGCGGCTGCATTTTAAATATGGTGCCCTATGTGAGGAAGCGGTGAGGTAACGGCGTAGTGGGCAAGTTGGAAGCTGCCCACCAGTGAGACGGCGTGTTTCCTGTGGCTGCATAATCAATGAAGTGGGAATGGGGCAATACAGCGGGAAAACCCGCCATTGCGACTGGTGGGTTAAATGACTTTTTTCCCGCCCACTAGCGCATTTTTTGCGAATCTGGGATGATTCGCCCTCTGTGCGTAGAGAATAATGTACCCACCATGAGGTCTTGGACGTCAATAGTTCTAAATAAATAGTTTCAAGAAAAGCCAAAAACTGACTACCTCCAAGTCATCTGTAGAGTAAGAGAAACCTCATTAAGCCAGAAGACTAAACAGGTAAAGAGCAACAAGGGAAACCGTTGGGACAACACAAATCAGCCATAATCTTATTGAATGGTGCAGCAGGCTCGATGGTTGAATGGCCTACTCTTGTTCTGAATTCGTGTATGTTCATATGCAAACCAACAGCCACAGACACGTGTGAGGCTTGATGGGAGGGGAAGAGAATGAGGGGGGGTAAATATTGAGAGAACTTGACCCAGCTGTCAGCATTCAAGGTTCAACCGTGGGATCGTGATGGGTCTCAGGGAAACTCAGTAGTCAAAGTGTTAAAGCTTAACAGAAGAAACGAAGCTGGCCAAGCCAGATGAAAGAGAGGCTTAGCTAAAAGTTAGTAAAAATGACACATGACAAACTTATTTCATGTCACTGTCATTTTGTTGTCTGCAGGTATGTTTACAGGCAGCTGAGACAGCATGTCTGACATCTTTCTGTCCTTGTCCTGATGACACCACATCTTGTCTTGAAAAAGCACATTAACCCTTGCATCACAACTTATCCCGCTGGAACAGATATGTACAAAAATAACTTCTCCCAGATTAAAACTGTGTTGGAATAATCCATCTCAGAACAATAAACGGTTACCTCAAGTGTTTCTGTTTCAAGGAATTGATCTAGGTTCTGGGTCGGGCTTTATCCTGTGGGGGGTCTCCTGTGCATGTGGGAGGACTATAAACAGACAGCTAGTTACAGGCAGCAGAGTTACTCACCAATTACAGGGCAATTGAGGTGACTCATCCTTCCTTCAATGTCTTGTAGCCATGGGCAAAGCATTTACTTTAAAATTCTTCTTACATAAATTGCTATCATTATTAGTTCTTAAAATTGAGCCATTTAAATTACCTCAGAACAAAATATAGATGTTTAAACTGTCGATGGCCTAAACTGTTCATTTAGTCTCACTCCTTGAAAAATAGTTGTGCTCCCCAACATCTTGGCTAATACTTATCCCTCAACAATTAATGTTGAAACTGATTACCTGGTCATTATCTCACAACAAATTTTGGGGTCTTTACAGTTGTGTTCCCTGCATTACAACAGTGACCACTCTTCAAAGGTGACTCATAAAGATTTTGTGATCTTCAGAGATCCTGAAAGATGCGCTATAAACGCATGGCTTTCTTTCTCCCAAGGTTTGGCTGGGGACTGAAGGTTCCTGAGCAGGATAAACATCAGGAGGGCCCCGCTCATTGGAGATAAATTTCTAAAAGAGGCCCTTGAGCAGGCATCAGGCCCCTCATTTGCTTATTCGTCAGGCCTCATGCCTGGGTTTAGGCATCTGCCCGGGGCACCTAAAAAAACAGGCCCCATGAAATTAGCCTATTCAGCGCCTAAAGAGAAAGGAGAAACAGCCTAGCTATTAGCTCCCTTTTGCTGTGGCGAAAATCATTTAATTTGCAACCTTGTTAATGGATTTTAAATATATTGGGTGGAATCATCCCAGATTTGCACAAAGTGCGGTAGCGGGCGGGTAAACTGACGTTTTACCGCCACCCCCCCCCCCTCCACCACCGGCTGCAATGGCGGGTTTTCATGCTGTATCATCCCAAACCCGCCACATTATTTATGCCCTCCCGGGAAACACGCCGTTTCCATGGAGAGCGGGCTTTCATTCGCCCGCCCGCTATCACCCAGCTGAGGCATCACACCAGGCGCTATATTAAAAGTCCAGCCGCAAGCACACATCTCAGTGCTTCCAGACCACGACTGCTGCATGGAAGACATGGCCCTGAAACTGAAGAAGAATGCAGCCCCCAGGTTCGGCAATGTGACCCTCGGGAGCCTTTTGGATGCTGTGGAGACCCACTGGGATGTCCCCTACCCCCTGCTCTGGTCTCAGGATGGGCAGCAACAGCACTAACCCAGCTTGGGGGGGTGGTGGCAGCGGTGGTCAGTGCCAGCGCCCTTCAAAAGAGGACAGCCACCTAGTGCTGCAAGAGGATGAATGATCTCCTCCATTCTGCCAGGGTGAGTCACTCTTCTCATCACTCTCAACTCACACACTCTCAAACCCAGCGCATATCCACAGGGATCTCACTCACTGCCAGTTCAAGAGACATCACCATTCACTCTCTCACACACACCTTCATTGTCCTCATCCCGTCCATGGGACAGCTCAACACCCACACAGGCCGGGTATTCTTATCATCTGTCCTGGCAGGCGTCCTGCTAACGTTAACTCCATCTCTATCCATGCAGGACAAGCTGGCACAAACCAACAGGAGAGGTCACAGTCTGATGGCAGAATGCCTGAAATCAAGATCCTCACAGACTTTGAAAACAGAACCATCCAGCTGGCAGGCGATGACCAGGATCGGTCCTGTGCTGACAGTGAGGTCAGCGCTGCTCTACCAAGTGAGGATCCAGCAGTGTAACATCCATCAGACAACCATGCTGTGAGTGATGTGTCCTCTTTCACAGGCCACTGCCATGCACTAATTATCTCCCCTTTTGCAGGCACATCTGGGAAACAGCCGACAGAGTCCATGACCCAGGGCCTCCAATCAACCTCCAAAGAAACCTCTGAAGAGGAATCTGGAGGCCCCCTCCCTGAAGTCCCATCACAGCGCCCAACAACACTCTTCACCAGCGCAGAGACACACACCTCAGTGTGACGTAGCTTTAGAATAGTCTCAGGATCACAAGCTAGTGAGCACGTTGCATCGTCCGATCCACAGCAGGTGGAGACAGGGACTTCCCAGGAGTCTGGCACTCGGAGGGCTGCTGGAGACCGGAACGTTGCCGAGCCTGAGTCAGATGAGGAGCCTCTGGACTCGGACACAGTTGCTGGAGCTGCAAAGGCAAGCTCGGGAACATCAGGGAGGGATGTCCGCTGCACTTCTCAGGTTGCAAGGCACGATGGAGAAGTCCGTCCACTTTCTCTCTGAGATGATAGTGCTGGCATGCCAATGCACCGAGGTCAACACTGGCAGAATGGCGGGTGGCACAGAGACTTTGGGCCAGGACTTCGCCCCTGCACTACTGCGCGGGCTCAACTCCATCGCTGACGCCAAAGTTGGCCTCGAACAGCGTGTACACGAAAGGGACGCCGGGCAGTTCGATCTCACTTCAGCTATTCCTGCTCCTCAAGGAGTCAGCTAGGGGCCCTCTGACACCCATAGGGAGGAGGATCAGCAGGTGCAAACACCAGGCCCATCCACCCAGGTGACTCCAAGAGTGTCCGGCCCATCCAAATCCCCTCTTCCTGTGACCTTAGCAGCTCCAGCTCACCAGGCCGAGGAGGGTGCCAGTGCCACACAGCAGCACCATGAAAGCAGGCCTGGGTCCTCCAAGACTCGGCCTTCCAGAGAATGCCCACCAAGGTCATTACAGACAGGGCGTAGCAGTCAGCAGGCTGCCTCCATCTCTGCCGTGGATGTTTGGGGAGCACCAAGACGTAGTGGCAGGGTTAGGAAAGTTAAAGAGCATTAACTGTACAGCCTGGGCACTAGTGTTAATCACTTGTACATATTGTCCACTATTGTAAATAAACTCCTAAGTACGTCTCTCTGCCTGTGGCTCCTTGTTCTGATGAGCAGTGTTGTTGTCACTCAGATGTGAAACCTTTCTGCACAAGATAAAGGCAGGTGTCTCAGTCCAGGGCCTCTTCCCTGTGCTCAGTGCAGCCTTCAGACCAAAGTGATGGTCTGGCCTCACGCTCCCTGGACACATTACTGATGCCTGCACCTCAATGGTGCTTGTCATTGCTGCCAGAATGTAGTGGGCAGGCGTCACAGAGTTCTCTCATTCCCTTGATGTGCTCCCAGCACCTTTAAGGTGGGGCTGGCTCCCATCTCTTCAGCATCTGTGCCCAGCGACGCTGTGCTCCTGAAGGGCTCAGGTGCTGAAGGTGGACAAAGGATCAGATGCTGCTAAAGTTTCTTGGCTGTGTTTCTATGATGTGACCCTGGTCACAGAGCACAAGCAAGCTGCCTTTGGCCAGACAGGAGTCAGACATTCTCAGAGGCTTTGTGAGGATCTATGAGGTGTCCTCAGTGCATGTCGTCATCATCCTCTTGCAACTGAGCAACTATTAGGGCCTCCATTGCATCTCCATCACAGGAGCATTCTCTCAGAGGGTATTTGCGCTGCCATAAGCCAGACTGGAGTCAAACATTCATAGATGCGATGTGAGGATCTATGGTGTCACCTCACTGCATGTCGTCATCGCCCTTCGCAAATCTGGCAACAATGAGGACCTTCCAAGAGTGCCTGCCTCATCTGGCCAGTGCAAGAGCCTCATCCCTGTCATTCTTGCCTCCAAGGACCTCCTCACCCTCATCCCCATTGCTGTCTTCCTCAACGGAGGAGACGTGCAGCTCCTACATCTCCTCCTCAGTCAGGTCATCTCCCCATTGGAGCACCAGGTTGCAAAGGGCACGATGCGTGACACCCTCTGCAGACTGTATTGCAGGTCTCCACCAGTCCAGGCACCGGGGCATCATGTTCACCATCCCAATGGTCTGCTCCACCAAGTTGCGATGCAGCATGAACCTTATAATACTGTCGCTCTGCTGCAGTCTGAGGCCACCACATGGATATCATCAGCCATGGCTTCTGCAGGTAGCCCTTGCCCCAAGGAGCCAACCCTGCAGCTTCTGTGGACCCTGGAAGACTCCAGGGATCTGTGACCGACTGAGGATATAGGGGTCGTGCACACGCCCTGGAAACCGAGCACACCCACTCCACCTGACCGATTGGCAGCAGCTTTGCCCACTGGACCACATGTTGTGCTCTCAGCTCAGGCACAGGCATTCTCCTAACCCGCACTGCAAGGCTGCGCTGTTTCTGGTGGTCGCGCACTAGCTGCATATTCAGCGGATGGAACCCCTTGTGGTTGATGTGGTCCATCGTGTGTTGTGACGGACATCTGAGCGCCACGTGAGTGCAGTCGATCGCACCCTGCACCTGTGGGAAACCCGAGATCTGGCTAAATCCAATGGCTTTTGCATCCTGGCTGTCCCGGTCCTGGGCAAAATGCACAAAGTTGTGTGGCCCTCACGAAGATGGCATCTGTGACCTCATGGATGCATTTGTGGGTGGAGGCTTGTGAGATCCCACAGAGGTCACCTGTGGAGCCCTGAAAGGAGCCACTGGTGGAGAACTTGAGCACTGTGGTCACTTTCACGGCCACTGGCAGTGGATGTCCTCCATGTCT